>NW_009726733.1:0-450 GCF_000703405.1 Apaloderma vittatum
CGGTAGATCTTCCTCCCGGTATTTGCACCGTTGCCCTTCAATCACTTAAAAGTTGTATTTTAGGACACTTTAAGCCCTTTTAAGATGTTCAGAGCCCTTCTTAAAAACCGGTTAAGATGGTTTAAAACAGTCTAAGACCCTTAAGAGGGTTTAAGACCTTTCAGAATAACTTTTCAGACTTTCTAAGACATTTTAAGACCTTTTAGGATGTTTTAAGACATTTTGAGGCCTTTTAAGACCCTTTAAAAGGCATTTTAAGACCCTTTAAAAGGCATTTTAAGACCTTTCAAGATGTTTTAAGACGTTTTAAGGCCTTTTAGGATAGTATAAAAGGCATTTTAAGGCCTCTTAATATATTTCAAGATGGTTTAAGACATTTTATGGTCTTTTAAGACCCTTTAAAAGGTATATTAGGACACTTTAAGACCTTTCAAGATGTTTTAAGATATT
>NW_009726734.1:0-6544 GCF_000703405.1 Apaloderma vittatum
TTCTATGATTCTAAGAATAAAGAAGTGCATTCTGAATGTTTATGCAGAAGTCCAGCATGTGATGTGACACAAATGTGGCCCAGTGCATGTCTGAGAGAGTGGGAAACAGCTTATTTAGAAGTGGCTGAGAAAAAATAATAATCTTGGTATTTAGTCATGCAGCTTTAGAGATAATTGCAAAAATCTATGACAGCATTTCTTCTTCAGAGGAGAAAATGTTATTTAGAAGGAGGCTCCACATAGCTAGAAATGTCTCTCGGTTATTTCTAATTTGCATGGCTTTTTTTTAGATGACTTTGATGTAGCCATTTTGTTGAAGAATTCTTTTTATTGTCTATATTACTGTGGTGTGACCTCACAACAAGTAGGAGCTTTGGCCATGGATAAGGCCTCTGCTATACTAGGTGCTCAATAGACATAGATTTTAACAAAAAAGAAATTAGAGAGTGTGGTTAGCAGTGGCTGAGGAGGGAATGAGATCATGACAGACTGAAACTGGAACAGGTTTCATTCTGGTAGCAGAGAAGAGCTTAAAGAATGATACTGAGATGTGATGTTGAGGGACTTCTGAACATGAAGAGCAGTCATGTTCAGGAGGTAAAGGTGCCTGTTTGAAAATGGAGCCTGATGTCCTGTGAATCTGAGCCCTTCTTATTTGGGGAGAGATGGTAAGGACGTCTGGATGAGCAATGAGGGCTGATCTTACTTAGGTATAACAAAGATGGGAGACGGGGAGGGGAAAGAGAAAGGAGAGTGAGTTGATTCTATTAAAGTGGCAGGCTGCGAGGGTGATTTTTGCAGACTTGGGAAACATAGTTCCTGTAACATAGTTCCCAGATGAGAGCAATGTCACAGGAGAGTTTTGAGTTGGGGGTATCTAGGAAAACCTCCATCTGAAATGTGTTAATCAGAAAGACTTGCCTTAGGGACAGTGACTTTAACTGTTTCACGGGCACTTCTGTTGGCAGTGACAGAGACAAGAAACAGTTCAAGTTCCATTGAGAGACCCACTCCCATAGCTCATGTCTTCTTGAGCTGATATCTTTTTAATTTCCATGAGTGATTTAGCTGTCAAGTTGATTATAGTCAGTCTGCATAGAGGATGTTAGAAGAAGACTTAGGGAAGAAGGTAAGAGCTAAGATAACAAACTGAAAGGCCTCTGAGTGCTGTAAATGGGTTGTAGTAATGCAAGGTCAAAAGTGGTGGAAAAAAAATTTTAGAAAGTAGTCTGTCTTTTGTGAAAATTACTCATAATGAGTGAGTTCTAGCAATCAAGTAGTTCATACTCTTCTTGGAACAAGTGCTCTCTAAGGAAAGGACTGTGCATGTAGTTGGTCAATGTGATCTGAGTCATAGTGTTGTGTGGACAAAAGGAAACACCTGCTGCCTTTAGCATAGGCTGGACAACGGACTACAAATAAAAAATTAAATAGTAATTAAAAAAATGCCAATTGCACTGAACAAAGTCATAAAATCAGTTCTAGAGAGGAATGCCCTTTGATCGTGGTGAAATTCAGGCTGATTATAAATGCCTAATTTTTAAATCCTTCTTATTCAGAACAAAACTAGGTATGAACATTATAGGAGCAATGTGTTTGAGTAGGGGATTTTAAGCACAGACAAATAAATGTCTAAGAAACAGCTGCTGTGCAGTAGCATCCTTGATCACTCCTGCACTTTCCTTCCAGCTAAAATGCAGCAGTTAACTCCATTAACTGTAAACTGAAAAATGTCCAGCAACTACATTAATTCAATTTTGCTCTGAAATGAAATAAGGTATAGGAACGCATGTAATGGGAAAACTTACAAGTGCTCTAATTGTCAGCTCTCAGAGACAGCACTAGAAAATAGGACACTTTTCACTATACTAAAGGCAGGAGGAAGAGGGGAGGTAGCATTTTATTTAGGTGTTTATTCATATCTTTTTACAAGAATTTTGAGCTGGAAAAAAAAGAATGAAACTAATGTTGTGATGTAATTCAACAATGAGAGTATTTTGGCTATTTTGTAGCAAGTTAAACACTGCTATTTCCCATACAGTGAGTAGCCTTTCCTGATGACTGGAGTGGGTATATGAGGAATAGTCTGCCCTCATTATGAAATGGGGAGCCTTAATTTCCAGTTGCTGCCTTTTAAACTTCCCAAGAATAAAATATTTTATGTTCCATGAGAATAAAAATTCACATCATATAAAACAACTGTTACCAACGTTGTTAATCTTATGTTTTAGAGCCAACTGATGAGCTGTGGATTGGGCTGAATGACCTCAAGGTTCAGATGTATTTTGAATGGAGTGATGGGACACCTGTCACCTACACCAAGTGGCTTCATGGAGAACCCACGCATGCAAACAACAGGCAAGAAGACTGTGTTGTTATGAAGGGAAAGGTAAAGTCATGTAGCTATTGACTTAATTATTTTGTAGTTTCATTTATCATTTGAGCTTTTTTCTATGGAAGAGTACAAAAGTAGGGGGATATTACTCTTTGAAGCAGCCTGTGTTAGAGTCTTACAAGTGTTACATTTTCATGAAAGATCCCTGTTCAAAGCTGACAGAAAATTGGTTTTGCTGTTTTCTCTGAGAAGCAGGCAAGTGGTGGCTTTTGTTGAAGGCAACTTCCCCCCAAGATCCATATTTCTGGATTTCAGTTTGTGCATGTGGGCTTTTCTGAAGAAATTTTTAATTACACTGTGAAGCACATGAACATGTAACTGCTTTTCTTCAGGAATCTAGAAAGATGTTCTGGATGCGTTTGCATTTTTCTGCTTTGACTGAATATGGTTTATACACTTTAAAAAGTTGTACTAGCAATTTTTAATAACGTTAGAGAGAAATACTGCCTTTAGAAGAAAATAGAAGCCTTCATTTTCTTTTTCTAGACAAAAATAATAAATCTCGAATCTAGATGGAATAGACATTGTACTTGTATCTGCACTACACGTGAAGAGCTATGAGAAAAGTAGTTAGCAATGGCATTATTGAAAAACTTTACTAAGTGGCTGTATATCTACATATAAAAGGCTACTTTGAAAAGGTTGTGTTTTGGAATATGGAAATTTTCAATGACCTAAGTGTACCGAGGTAATACCTGGTATAAAAGTCAGTTGGTGTGTGTTGTTGCAAAATGGTATTTTTCCTCTTTGTGATAAGTTAAAACACTGAACTTAGCTCCTCCTTCGGGATTTACTTATTTTGTGAGGAGGAAAAAGAGTATTTACTCATACCAAAGGCATTTTCTTATTTTGCAAAATAACTTGAGGGTTGTGCTTTCTGTGAACACGCTTATAAATTGAAGAGGAGAACTAAAAATATTGGTTTTAATTGTCCTGAAGACTATATGGAGCTTGCCTCAAAGCCCAGATTCAAGCCCCAACAGGCCTAGTTTTCCAACTTGCTTCACTTAGGTGCAGTCATCGACAGCAACAGGGGCACGTATGCATGCAGCTGGTTCATGTGTCTCCATCATTCTGGTGCACAAACACTCAAGTTCAGACCCTGAGGATGAGTGCAGCAGGAGAGGGCTGAGCCAGCTGAGCAGCAGGAGGAACCTGTGGAGGACACAGAGGAGTTAGCAGGTGCAGCACTAGGAGAGAAAGGAACCACATCATCAGTTCCAAGAAGGAGTGAGGAAGAGAACGATAATGGAATGCTCAGGAGAGCAAAACCACAGTAGGATCCATGGGAGATATAGCAGAGCTATATGTGTTTGTGGTGGTGTTCTCTGGCTGGCCAAAGTTCAGATTTACAGTTTCAGTGCTGTATGAACTCAGCAAGGAGAAGGAATTTCACATGCAGTCACATGTATCCAAAAGGTTAAATTTGGATCTCTATTTTAGTGAAGAATTTTGCGGTAGTCAGAAGCATGGGTAAGATTATAATCTGTTGCAATTTTTTCTCCATTGTATTAGTGGACATGCTCTGGTGAGAAGACTGTAAATTTATATTTCTTCCATGGCAACGAGGCCATAGTGCAAATGGTAATTGAACAAACAAATATTTTAGGGTGTGAGGATATTTGTGCTCTGTGCAGTGGCTATACCAATGCTGGTTGAGGATGTAGGAGATGCTTTCTCTGACAGAATTACAGGGTCAGACAATGGAAAGAAACTGAATGCTCAGATGTGAGGGTCAGTCAGTTGAGATTTTAAATGGCAGCTGCTTCAACAAGTTTTATACTGGTCAAGATTGGAGAACTTGGTCAGGAAGAGGAGGTTTGCAAGGTAGCTGGCCTTGGTGCATGTGGGTGATGAATAGCAAGGAACACATAGCTGAGGTTTTGTCTCATCTGCCATCCTGTGGCTTTAGCTGCCCTCATCTGTTGCTATGAACTTTGGGGTTTTATGGTATCGTACATGGAAGTGTTGGTGCAGGAAGTATTAGAAGACCTTAGAGGCTGCAAGCATTTCATAATTTGGCTAGTACTTTAAAAAATACTAAAATTGCTCTTGATATTCATAGTTCCGTTATGCAGTATTTATTTAAATTCCTTTTTGCAGTCTTCTAGAACATATAGGGCAGCTTAAATGCATTGGTAAAGCCATGATGTTACAGAAAGGGGCAGAATTTGTTTTGTGGCTCTCTGAGGATCTGGATGGCATTTTCCGGCCAATCCAAGAGTTGTAGAATTTTGGGGAACTTGGATCCAGGTTAAAAATCTCTGTGTGTAGAGGAGTTAAGATCCACTAGATCCTAATTTTTTTGAAACCTAAGCAAAATTACTTTTTGTGATAGTTTGAATTCTGGCACCTGTTGCATTTCTCTAGGAAAGAGACAGCTACCTCAGTTTCTGTTGCAAGATTAGAGGAAAGACATATCTGGTTAATTCCTTAAGACTTTAGGAGAGAGGCAAAGTAGGGAGAAATTGCAACTACTCCTAGCAATATCCTCTGGTGCAGGGCAGAAACAGCATGGTCTGTAGTAAATTCATGTTACTCTGCGTGAAAGAACCACTGCTGGTCTACCTAATACTTTCCCGTCTCCATGTGGCCATTCACTGAAGCTTACTGGGCAAGGAAATGGATGAAAACATAGGAGTCATTCTAATTTATATCCTCTCCCTGACTTTTTATTGCCAGTGAAGTCCTGAAGTGTGTGCCCAGACCGAACCACTGGAACACACAAGCAGTTCAGTTACAAGGAAGCCAGAATAGTCACAGATGTCTGCAATGGTGTGTGACTGCTTGTATGTGTCTAGGCAGATCTGTTGATAGAAGATGACCTAAGATTATAAAAGGGTTCTAACATTTGGCTGAGTATTAAAATAAAATTAATTCAATTAATTCAAACATTAAGATTTGAACTCAGTGGTCGTATGCTATGCCATACTAAAAGCGTCAGCATTCAGCGCAGCGAGATAACCCATGGTCATTGCTCAGAAGCAGAGTTTCTGATGACAGGCTGGCATGCTTAATACTGAAAACACCAGTGCAAGCTGCTGGGCCTTGCCTTTGGGAAGGGAGGAAACAGAAGACTTGTTCTCTGGTAGATCAAGCCTTCTCTTCCTGTGTGTAACACAGTGTCTGTCAGTACAGAAGGATCTTGGGGTCCTCTAGCACTGAATTTGTGTGGAGATTTGTATCTACATCCCAGAGGCGCTTTTAATTCCAGCAGCAACAGGTAGATATATTTATGTCTATAGCTATAAGTTACAGCCTGCTGTCACCTTTTGCTGCTTTAGAAAAGCTGTCATCCTGCATCTTCAAAGTTTTATAAAATTATTAACTAAGGAAGGTAGTCTTCTGGTTTTATTCTGTTGCAACTGGATTTCTGTGGGGAGAGATGACTTCTCCCTTTCCTCATGCTTCCCACATGCTCAGTAAAGTCTTCATAAAGATGGCATATTAGTGTCATCCCCAGGGGTTCACTTTTCAGAAGGGTAAATAATCAAAGAAGGTGTAAGTCAGTGGTGAATCAGCTCCAGTAGAAGTGAAGTTGGAATGAGTTTGGAATTAAGTACTGAATTTAGATGTAGGTTTTCCTTCTTTTAAAGCTATCAAAAATAATTACTTAAAAGCACAGAGCACCTTTTTGTGATTAAATGAGATGTTCTGTTCTTATGTTCAGGATGGATTTTGGGCAGACCATTCTTGTGAAAAGAAAATTGGCTACATCTGTAAGAGAAAACCCATGTCGGAAGCACCTACAGAAGAAGAAACTATTGACATGGGCTGCCAGAGAGTAAGTGAAGAAAAACCTGTTTGATTTGAATAGGCTGCTAGGAATGATTAAGAGGAGAAAATGCCACCTAGGTGACAGATAAAACAGGAAAAATAGGTTCTGTGTTGTCATCATCAGAACAGTTGGCCTTCTCCTTTCTATGGCAGGTGGAATAGGTGATATATACGAATAAATCTAGGCTCTGGCTGTCATTTGGCTCTTGATGCTTCCTTTCTTTTTTCAAAACTTAACCCAAAACTCGAACCTGTAGTCCCTGCATCAAACCATTTTTCCTTGATTGGCATTCAAACCTTCCTAAGGAATTTACCTGTAGCAGCAGGGGCTCTTCAGCAATTTTATGCAAAATTATTCACAGCAGAAAGAGG
>NW_009726734.1:6575-12981 GCF_000703405.1 Apaloderma vittatum
TTTACATACTATTCCCAAGGCTTTGCTGCGGTCTCTGGCAGTGCTCTCTGTGTAGAAGAATTCATTAACGAGTGTCTGAGCAAAATGAATCCATTGTGCTTCTGTGAGCGGATCTGTTGTTTATGTGGTAACGCTCACCTTCTGGTGACATAAGATTTAGTAATTCCAAGAAACCTACTGTAATTTGTTACGTCATAGGGTATCTTACTGGGATTTTGTCTTCCATGAAGAAATTGCCTTTTGTCCCAAGTCTGCTTTACGTAGCTTCAGAGAAAGTCTTTGATGTTTATTCAAATTATTTAAATTTATTACAAATATTCACCTGTTGGAGAAGACAAAGGTATCCTAATGATTATAGATGTTGACATTGCCTAGAGAACTAAGTGCATACCCATAGAAGAAGAAATCTCTCATAGGTGGGAAAACGAAAATCATTAGAAGACAATTTTTGTGAACTGTGGCTGGTGGTAGCAAACTCTTGCTCAGTAAGCATCTTCTTGAGTTAATAACATTTGAATGACCAGAAATTAGAAAAGAGTGTTCATGTTAGTTAATAATAAACAATTGGTTTAGATGTCATTCCCTTTCTGAAAAGCCAAGATGGAATTTGCTTCTCCAGACCATTCTAATGATTGTGCAGTGCCTATGTGCTAGTTATAATCCTATACTGAGTGCTAAAGGTGCACAGCAGAGGCTCTCATGCCTTTATAGGTGGAATGTACTGATTAAAAACTGATTATATGTGAAAAATTGTTTTATAAAACAGAATTTTAAAAAGCTTAGATCCTGTCTATTTCCAGTCTGGCTTTTTCAGAGTACTTTTTCCTTTGTTTAATGGTTAGCTGGCAGTGGTATAAATCAGTTTTGTATTTTTTTGTTTTCCTTTTTTTTTTTCTTTAAAGAGTTTTAGAGACGTTGCAACATACTTAATGTTTATTTTGACAGGGTTGGAAAAGACATGGCTTTTATTGTTACTTCATTGGAAACACATTTGTATCATTTTCTCAAGCAAATCAAACCTGTGTAAGGCATCAGGCCTTTTTAGCAACTATTGAAGACAGGTAAGTAAACATCTACTTGCATGAGGGAATCACATGAGGATTTACCATCTAGTGTCATCTGAATATCTAAATAAAGACTCTGATCTGGACAAAAGTCTTGCTTGAGAGGACAGATATCTATAGATACAGAACTTCTCACAGTTTTTGCATGTATATTCAAATCCAGCAATTCAATTTAGAGTAAAAATAGGTGATGGTTGTGAAATCAATATTGATATAGATGGTTACATCCAGGCAAAAAGTAGTTATGTTTTCTATTTCCTTAATTGTATTAGCTTTCGGATGAGTTTTATGTGAGTGAGGGATGCAGAATACCTTTTTGATTATTAAATGAAGAGATATGGCACACAATTCCTTTGAAAAGGTGATTTCTTGTTCAGATGAGCAAGAGGGTGTCATTTTCACCTATCTAGTCTCCTTAGAATTGAGCAACTTAAAAAAGAAATAAATAAGAAACCAAATGATGATAGAAGTGCTTGGTGCCTGAAAACTGATCACAGTTCAGCGAGGGTCAGTGTGCCCTAAATTTCTGAACAACTGGTGCACATTATTGAACGTGGAATATCGGGAAATTGAAAGTTAGGGTTAAGAAACAAAGCTTATTTTGCTTGCAACTATTGACTTGATGCTCTACACTTTCTTTAATTTGTTTCTATTTGTTCTACATATATTCTAGTGTGAAAGCTGTAGCTGTAAGGAATGGTAGCTCTCTAAGTGTAGGTAGCTGCTGTCATAAGAGTGGTTCAACATTAATGTGGTCTTCAGACTACATGTTGTTAAGGGGAGACTTCTTTTGTTTGCTTTTATTTCTTAAGAACTGTTTGTTTAACTGAGCTTCTGTTTCCCAAACATAACTCTTCTTGCATGATCATTTGATCTAATTTGTAGTGTTCCTTAGTTTTATAATTTAGTATCACTCTAATCTAGCCTCTACTTATGTATATTTCTTCAGTAATGCTGAGATTCCTTTTCCCGTTTTGGATTTGCTTGAAAGAAGAACTCGTTAAAACACAAAGGTCCTAGAACTGTCAAAAAAATAGAGTGGCATAACAGATAAGTCTTGTCAGGTTTCTTTTTTCCCAGGAATTTCATGTCAGTCCACAATTATGCCACTTCCTTCCATTGTGTCCTGGTTTGAGCTAAACAGAACCAATCCTCTTCAGTGATTTTGCTTTTCAGTTTAGTCCCTTTTAAGACACTGAACTTTCTGAAGTTAACCATGTGTTTTTGCCATGTTGGGGTGCCGGGAAGTAACAGTGGTCATGAAGAAGTAAAAGGTTGCACCTCCAGGGAGGAATGGACAGGACAATGACCAACAAGAATATTCCATTCCATATACATCATATTCAGTATAAAGCTGGGGGACCATGGGTGTTAAGCCCTCTTCTTCTCTGGCCAGCATCCATGAAGGACTCTGTTTTTTTGCCTTTGATCCTGATCTGTGAGTTCCCAAATCCAGCTCCTGTGTCCAGTTCTCCTTATTTTAACTATTTCCTTATTCTATTATAGTTTTATTAAAGCTGTTATAGTTTTCTTTTCTGTAAGTCTCTCTGCCTTATTCCCTTTTAGTTCCTATTTGAAGCTATGCTTTCAAGAAGATACAGCAGTAATTTTGAGAAAAGTATAAGCCTTTTACAATGTTTAAAAATAAATTTTACAGAATTAATTTAACAGTTCTTTTCTTTTTGAACAGATATGAACAAGCCTATCTGACTAGCCTGGTTGGGCTAAGAACAGAAAGATACTTTTGGATTGGACTTTCAGATGTAGAAGAAAAAGGAACATTCAAGTGGGCTAATGGTGAATCTGTTTTATTTACACACTGGAATTCTGAAATGCCTGGTAGGTATGGCTCTATGCTGTTTAATGAGTCTAGTGCCCAAAATACATTGCTCACTACTTGATTTTTTTTTTTTCTTCGTTCCTTAGCCGTCACTTGATAGTATAATGACTAATTGCTCTCAGTTACATCTGGGTGCTTTGTAAGCATGAAAAGTTCTTGCTAACTTCCTGCTTAGATCTGAAATGAGTTTTTAACATGAGCTTGGGAAGAAACTTTGAATTGACACCGAGTTTCTGATTTGTGTCTGTTCTGGGAAAGTCTGTGACTATACTACTCTGGAGGAGGAATCTCTGCAAGCATATTGCACCCTCCTTACAAGTCCTGCCTGCTCAGCTGTATCTCATAGTGCGTTTCCTCACTGCGTGTTCTGAGGTGTGTGAGATCACAGCATCTGTGAAGCATCTTTAGTCCTAGAGGAAATAGGATTGTAGAGAAGGAAAAGAGGGCCAAGGGAAGATTTGTATTTATTTTTTTTTAGTTGATATCTTTGCTAGATTAATTGGTTTTCCTATTTAGTAAGTTTTGATGATGAAAATTGCTATTTTTTCTGTTCTACTAGAACTATGACAGTGGGAGGTCATTTCATCTCTGACATGATCGTATCAGAAAGGGTGTGGTCATCAGCCTCCACGGTTTTGGCATGTTGCATTTGCCTTTCAGGAGATCCTCTGATTCTCTTTAATGTCAATGCCTAAATGCTGATTTGAATGTGTCAGGTGGAGTGGTAGGACTATGTAGACCAAGAAGCCAACACTTGGCCTATATATAGCAAGTTCATTTTTGAAAATTGTAGTCACATTAGACGAATTTGAGAAACTAGTTCTAACCACATCTTTAGCTTTAAGGGAAAATTCATTGGATTGCAAATTATGATGTTGCTAGAGGCAGCCACTGGATGACTCTGTGCCACTGATGTGAGGCATGATTCAGTATCTCACATGTGTTGGGATTTTTTTGGTTTTTGTTTTCTTCGTGAATTAGAATCATAGAATCACAGAATGGTTTAGGTTGAAAGGGATATTTAAAGCTCACCTAATCCACCCACACCTGCTGTGGACAGGGCCATCTTGCAGTAGATCAGGTGGCTCAAAGCCTCATCCAGCCTGACCTTGAACACTTCCAATGATTAGGCAACCACAACTACTCTAGACAACCTGTTCCAGTGTCTCACCATCTCCATCATAAAAAATTTCTTCCTTATGTCCAATCTAAACCTACTCTCTTTCATTTTAGAACTATTGCCCTTTGTCCTGTCACTACAGGCCATGGTTCAAAGTCTTTCTCTGTCTTCCTTATAAGCTGCCGTGATACATTGAATGGCCACAACAAAGTCTCCCTGAAGCCTTCTCTTTTCCAAGCTAGACAACCCCACTCCCTTAGCTAGGGTGTTCCAGCCCTCAGATCATTTTCATGGCCCTTCTCTGTACCCATTCTAACATTAGAAACGTTTTTGACTTCATACAAAGACTTTTCTTTTGTCGGGATAGAATATGAAATTTTCTAAATTCTTATGACTGCCTAAATATGGCTTCTGTGCATTCCTGTTTTATAACCAGGAAGAAAACCAGGCTGCGTTGCCATGAGGACTGGAATTGCAGGTGGATTATGGGATGTAATAAAATGTGAAGAAAAGGCAAAGTTCTTATGCAAAGTGTGGGCAGAGGGAGTGACGCTTCCACCTGTTCCTACAACAACCCCTGTTCCCCGCTGTCCAGAAGGCTGGGACTCAAACAATCGTATTAGCGTCTGTTTCAAAGTAAGTATGTTGCTTGTTTCTGATGGAAGGTAATTTTTATTCGCAGCACGTACATGCAATAAAAACTGCTATGCATATGTCTTACTGTTTCATAACCTTATTTACAGATAATATGTAGATGTCTTGTTCCCTTCTATTGAGATGCTCGTGTTTTTGTTTGTTCTGTTAAAGTCTAATATGTGGGTCTGATCTTCTGATCTTAATTTCACATTTTTTTAAGATTGAATTTCCCATTCTTTTAAGATCGAAAGTGCCTTTCTCCTAGTTGTTGTCTTGCAGCAGATACTACTGTCAGCAATGCAGTTTGCTAACCAGCCTTAAGGACACTCATACTAAGCCTGTTTTTCACAGAGATGAGCACTCATAAACCCCGTATTCTAAGTTTCTGTAATCCCCACAGAACAAGTTAATTGTAAATTAATTGCCTTTGGGTAGCTGACGTTTCTTGATCTTGTGATCTATATGATCTATTTTGTCTGATTGCAAAATGCTCTCTTTAGCCCTTTTCAAGAGGGGAGCAAAAGAAAACATGGCTTGAATCTCAAGAGTTTTGTCGAGCTATAGGAGGAGATCTGGCCTCCATTAATGGTAAAGAAGAACAATATGTGATATGGCGTTCTATTGCGTGAGTATGTGTAGTGTGGTCACTTTAATAAGTCTTTTGATCTTTCTGAAATACTTAATTTTAGGTGAATGCTTTTACTTCAGCATAAGCCAATTTGGATTCATTATCTGCGTCTGTGTAATGGTGTAAGAGCAGAACTGGTGAAATTGCAAGAGTTGTATGGCTAGTGGCAGTCATCCCAGAAGATAATGCTAAAATGAGATCAGCAAGATACCTAGTTGATATCATTTATCATTTATATCATCTGATATAAAAATATTTACAACGGGTATGAGGATATTAAAAAAGTACCCCATAAGCAAGTGTACAAATAGGGTAACAGTCCTGATATAAATCTGGTCAATATATTGATTGTTTATCATTTTTATGAACTAATCAGGAAGCAGAAACAGCTTCAAATTAATTTTTTTCCTACACAGTGAATGTAAATAAGGTTAGTAAGTCCCTGAACTGTAAAAAATAGGTGTGAGATCAGATACTCAGAAAGGTAACACTTGCAATATGACCTGGATAGACTGGGCTCAATGAAGTTCTGTACTTCTGTTTAACTAGGAAGACGAACACATGGCGAGCTTGCAAAATGCTCCAGCTGTGCTCAAATCCCGACTACATGCTTATAGTAATGAAGAAGTCTCAGGGGCTGCATTACCACAAATTGACTCAGTAAATTCAGATAGATATCACTAAAGTGTGTCTTCCTGCAAACAAGAATTAGTTTAAGGTGCTATTCTAAAAGTGATTGAACTGCAGAAAGTAACTTTGTGGTTGGAAACTGTCTAAGTGCCTTTACAGAGAAAATGAAGAGATGATAGACGGAGCCACAGCAGCTATTAAATTATTATAAAAAATACTAAGGCACCTTATTTTCAGAAGTTGGACTGGATCTAGACATTTTCTTGATAAATATTTCAATCTATCTGAGTTAATGTGTATCGAGAACAGGTAGAAGTGGTTGCATTTTATTTAATTTCTTCATACTTGTTATTGTTTCTAACAGCTTTAAGGATTATTTTTAGAGAAGCTTATTAACTGTTGTGAATTGTAGGGTTTTTAAAATATTGTGATGTCCTTATGTGTTCTTTTAAATCGGATTTTAATTTAATTTAATTTAATTTTATTTT
>NW_009726735.1:0-21091 GCF_000703405.1 Apaloderma vittatum
GTGGGGTCTCACAAGAGCAAAGGAGGAGAATAACCCCTCTTGATCTGCTGGCCACATTCCTCTTGATACATCCCAGGATGTGGTTGGCCTTCTGGGCTGCCTGAGCCCACTGCCGGCTCATGTTGAGCTTCTCATCTATCAGCACTCCTAAATCCTTCTCTTCAGGGCTACTCTCAACTCTCTCTGTGCCTAGTTTGTGTTTGTGTCTAGGATTGGCCCAACCCAGGTGCAGGACCTTGCATTTTGTGCACTTGGTTTTTTCACCCTGTTTTCCTCCTCTCTGAGAGCTTAATTTGTGAAAGGGTATGTGGGGATCTGCAGGTTAGGCCACAGATGCTTGTGAGTAAGCTGGTCTGATGGTTGGACTTCTTTTACCCCTTTCACTGGGTGATGGATTGAGAGAAGCTGATGTTTCAAAGAGCTTTGTTTACTGTCTAACATTTAGGTAGATCTGAAATTCAGTGTTACAGGAGAAAATACAATGTATTCTTGTTCTGCACAGTCTATATGTCACTAATGGACCTGCTTCTCATAGGAAGGTCGTTAAACGACAAATTACTTTCATACAGGCTCTCACTAGAGAGCTTCACTCCTGCTAATCTAAGGTGAAACACCGTGAGTCTTTATTACATCTGGAGTTAAAGTTATTTTCTTTGTGCTCTTTCTGGTGCAAGAGTTCTTTGTAATGAGACTTTGGTCCAGGGCGCTACATTGTCACCTATAACTGTCAAAGGACCTTTCCACTCATGGAGACATACTGCCATTGTTGCAGGTAGCCCTCCCCGTGGCAAAGGGCTGTAGTAAATGTCTTTATTTTGTTTCCTTACTCCCATTTCTTCATTTTTTCAGGATATTTTGAATCTATTGATGTGTAGGTCTGTAAAACGTAAGTATAGCATTAGTTAACAGCTTCATGAATCACAACTATGAGAAGATTTTTAAAGCTGAAGTTAATGTAATATTCACATAATAATCAACAATAGGTTCAAAACTTTGAAATAGGTATGGAGTAATCTCCACAGAATGCACAGTGCAGTCCTTTCGAGCAATGACTTTGTAATCTGCTTTATGAGATTAATAAACATATTGGTCCAGAACCCTGCTCCAAAGTGGAGTAGATCACAGGAGACATCAGGTGAAATAGTGGCACAGGTGCAGTTAACAGAGATTTTGACATTGACATCACCACAATCAGGGCTTTATCACTGGTCTTAAGTGGAACTATTAGCTAATTTACCTGCGGTGAGAAACCAGTGCTGAGCAGAGCCATGGGATCCCCACAACCTGGTCTACCCGCAGCTTTCGTCACCTTGGGTAGGGACAATGCTGTGCTCCTGCCCATTTCCAAACACAAATGACAGCTTGTTGCTACATGACTTTGTCTAGCTGTGGGACATTTGCGGATTAGCTGAAGGTGCTGCAAGCGTACTGAATGGTAGGCATAGGGCTACCTGCTCAGAATAAAGTGATGGTTTGTGACAGGTGACCATCAATTTCATGTCTTTTATAACTGAAAATTTTATTGTACTGCTTATAAAAATTAATGTCTAACAAGTTTTCAATTAAATTGCCTTCAGTATAGAATTATATAACACTTTTTTTTGGAAGAGACCTTCAAGATCAGTGAGTCCAACCTTTGTCCTAGCCCTATCAACACCACAAAAACATGTCCCTCAGCAAAACATCCACCTGTCTCTTAAACATCTCCAGGGATGGCGACTCAACCACCTCCCTGGGCAGCCTGTTCCAATGGCTGTCAATCCTTTCAGCAAAGAAATTCTTCCTGATAGTCAACCTGAACCTCCCCTGGCACAACTTAAGGCCATTTCCCCTTGTCCTATCACTCTCCACTAGGGAGCACAGATCAACTGCTCCCTCGCTACAACCTCCTTTCAGCTAGTTGTAAAGGAAGATGAGGTCTCCCCTCAGTCTTCTCTTCTCCAGGATAAACAGCCTCAGATCCCTCAGCAGTTCCTCATACAACACATGCTCCAAATCCTTTACTAGCTTGCTAACCCGCCTCCATACCCTCTTCAGCCTGTCAATATCCTCTTATAGTGAGGGGCCCATATGATGGCATTAGTGTTTTCTCGAGTTATGATCTTATTGTGTCTTGGCTAAGTAACAACTTAAAATGTCTGGACACTTTTTCATCCAGAGGCTTTCCTCCTTTGTGTACTTTCTATTTGCAAGACCTTTTGCATTTTTTTGTAAAGGCCCCAGAAGAACATGGTGTTCACTCTTCACTTCAAAGGACAGCAGATGAATCAACCACTTACAGGGCTACCACAGAGAAAGCAGGCTTTCTTTCATTACACTGTTGGGTTCCCTGGTCTAGGTGAAAAATATAGTTGTGGATTTTCCCTTATTTTCTGAGCTACTAGGCATCCAGAGCTATGAATCATGGGTGTGTAGGGGCATTGACCTTGAAACCACTGGGCTTGTTGTACGTGCCGTATTGCATTACCTTGTGTGTGTGTGTCCCTTGTCTGATTGTGCCACATTTGCTATCTAATTTGCTCCCCACTGCAAAAGCCTTTGGTCAGCCTCATACCCAGAGACTTTAGAACCACTAAAATGTTTTTGGAAACTCTTCCCATCTTGAATGTGGGTTTTAGGCACGCATCTTGAGACAGGCTAATGGATTTAAACACAAAGTCAAGAGAAATCCAAAATAATTGGGCACCTGGTAATCCAGATATTCTTTCCAGAATGTGCATATATTTTCCATCAAAAATAACACATGGAATCTTGCCACTAGGTGGTACCCACATAAAACGTTATTAAGTTTCTCTCTGAATAGTGTATGCTCTTGTTTGCAGATAAGGTTTGGTCTGAATGCACTCACAGTAGTTTAAGTGAATGCTGAAGTTATCAAGTTTTCCGTAGTAAAGAAACTTAATGTGCTCTGGATACTTAGTTATCAAATACTCACTCCCATGTTTTAACATGCTAATTTTTCTTTGATTTGGCTGTGCTATGGTTACATGATCCTTTCAATCTGGTACGTGTCTGTGCTGGTGGCAGAAGAGATATTACCACTTACCACCTTTGTCTGCAACCCCAGAAGCTTGTTCGCCTCTTCTGCCTGCCAAGCTCTGTACAGGGAACTGGTCCAAACTGGTGGTGGTGACAGGCACACCGCACAGACACATGATTGCAGCAGGGACATGGTGAGGATCAGCTTAAGAGAAAAGGGGAGGTGAATCCTGGTGGCAATGAAGGCTTCTGCTGAATTCAAGTAACTATGCAATGAAGTGTGAGATCTGAAGATGTTTCAGATCTTTGTGGATCACACCTTCATTAGCAATGTTCATTAAGGCCTCAATTCATGAAAATACTTAAGAACATAACTCATTTTAAGTATCTGAACTGTACCATTGACTTCAATCAAGCTGCTAATGTGCTTAAAATGAGGTGAGTACTAAAGCAATTGATGAATGGAACCATACAGCCTATTGTAGCTGCCCTGGAAATCAATTGCAAAATGTTCATTGATTTAACTGGGCAGAGCTGTGCTGTCAGGTTGCACAGAAACCATGGCACCTTGGAGTGTTTCTCCAGGCACGGCCCCCTGCTCATGAGTGAATGTCAGGATTGGACTGAGACCACACAGTCCTGTCCCTCCCTTACACCCCATCTTGATCAGGTGCCCAGGCAGTGATGCTGCCACGGAGTGTACCAGGGAGCTTCCCCCAGCCACCTCAGGGACTTGGAAGCCAAGGTGGAGCACCCTGGCCCTGAACTTAGGAGGTAGTTTCAGTGTCTGATCCCAAATCCTTCATACTAGAAAAACTTTCTTTGAATTTATCATGAGTTTTTAGCTGTGAAAACTTTTAGAGTCAAGCCCAAAGCAGTGCTTGGGGTTTATAGATTTTCACTCCCCAGTAGCGTTTCTGACAGAGACTGACTATGTAATGTATTCTCTGAGTAAGCATGAAATCTGACAAGTAACATGTCAGAAATAATTGCTAAAACAAAACAAATTTGGGTATGTCTCAGAAGAATACACATAGCTATTGAAAAATGTTAGGAGTCGTGAATTTCTAACAGTAAAACTGTGCAGCGTGTTGCTTCACTGGAAGGTGTAGTGTGAGATTAAATCACCCACTTGCACTCACATTTGGCTCACTGCAGTGTCTGAACTGTCATTGCAAGCAGCAGAGATAAGAGTTGCTCCCTAAGTAGGAAGAGTTGCTGAAAAATGTATTTTATACTGTAGTATTTAGGTTTTGATGAAAACCCTGCAATTAGCTTCAATTCATTTGATATAGAGCAGAACTCAGGCCATGGTTAAGGGACGGCAAGATTTAGGCCAATAATAAATACCAGAGATTATAATATCCAAATATTTTTGTCCCTGTTTTCAGCAGAAAAATTGTTTGTACACTGGAGTACAGAAGCTAGCTAGGCAGTTCTCCTGCCTGCCTGCTAGTTGGTACATACAAACCTCCTTTCTCCCATGCACTGCTCCAGGTACATGGGAAAGGACCTCAAGGCAGCCAGGGTTTTCTCTGCTTGGGAAAATAATGATTAAGAAAGGAAAACTGAGAGATTCAAGGTCGTTGACCCTATGTTGCAAGTCTGAGTCAGTATCTTTTCACCTGATGGTCAAATATAAGCGGTACCCTGTATTTTTTGAAGTCTTTTGTTAATGTTCTGATCCTGCAGTACTTTACTCCCAGTCATTCAACTTCATCCACATTAGGCAATGTGCAAACATTTGTGTGTGTTGGCTGGTGGACCTACATACAGAATCGTAGAATCATAGAATGGCCTAGGCTGGAAGGGACCTTAGAGATCATCTAATCCAACCTCCTTGTCATGAGCAGGGACGCCTCTCAACTGGATCAGGCTACTCAAGACTCCGTCCAACTTGGCCTTGAACACTTCCAGGGAGGGGGCAGCCACAATGTCCCTGGGCAATTTATTCCAAAGTCTTGCCTCCCTCGTACTGAAGCATTTCTTCCTAAAGATCTAACCTAATTCTATTCTCCTTCAACTTAAACTCATTTCCCCTTGTCCTATCAGTGGACACTCTTGTAAAAAGTCCCTCCCCAGCCTTCCTGTAGGTTCCCTTCAGGTATTGGAAGGCAGCTATTAGGTCCCCCCAAAGTCTTCTCTTTTCCAGACTGAGCAATCCCAGCTCCTGCAGCCTGTCCTCGTGGCAGAGGTGCTCCAGCCTCTGAATCATCCTTGTGGCCCTCCTCTGAACATGCTCCAACAGATCCATATCCCTCTTATGGTGGGGGCACCAAAACTGGACACAGTATTCGAGGTGGGGTCTCACAAGAGCAGAGAATCACCCCTCTCAACCTGCTGACCACGCCTCTCTTGATACGTCCCAGGATGCGGTTGGCCTTCTGGGCTGCCTGAGCCCACTGCCGGCTCGTGTTGGGCTTATCATCTTCAGGGCTACTCTCAACCCACCCTGTGACCAGTTTGTATTTGTGTCTAGGATTAGCCCGACTCAGGTGCAGGACCTTGCATTTTGACTTGTTGAAGCTCATACAGTTTGCACTGGCCCATTTCTCAAGCCTGTCAAGGTCCCTCTGGATGGCATCTCTTCCCTCCAGTGAGTCCACGGCACTACACAGCTTGGTGTCATCGGCAAACTTACTGAGGGTGCACTCAGTGCCGTCATCCATGTCGCTGACAAAGATGTTGAACAGCACTGGACCCAGAACAGACCCCTGAGGAACTCCACTTGTCACTGATCTCCATGTGAACATCGAGCCATTGACCACAGCTCTTTGAGTGCGACCATCCAGCCAGTTCTTTATCCACCGAGTGGTCCATCTATCAAAACCATGTCTCCCCATTTTAGAGACAAGGATGTCATGTGGAACAGTGTCAAATGCCTTGCACAAGTCCAGGAAAATGACATCCATTGTTTTTCCCGTGTCAACCAGCGCTGTAGCTTTGTCGTAGAAGGCCACTAAATTAGTCAGTCGCGACTTGCCCCTAGGGAGCTGGGGAGCTGTGCTTACCTTCAAGGAGACATTGTGATTAAAACCCCTGAGATTCTTAGTTACAACAGTATTCCAAGTGGTGAGTGATCTTTATTAATTTTTTTTCTCTATGAGTTGTGCTTTCTCTTCTCCCCCAAAAAAGAGAAGTGACCAGCACACTGGAGAGTAGTCTGGAGCAAAGGAAAGGTTTTTCTCTTCATATCTCCTGCTGTGGCTGCTACAGTTTGCATCTTCAAAGTAAATTTTAAATAGGAAATGGAGACATGACTCTAAAATCTAGAGTTTAGCCAACACACCTGTGAGAAGGGCAGGATAACAAATGTACCACTGGATGGGTGTAGGAACTCAACTTCAGATCTCTGCCCTGTGGAGTATCCAAAGAAGAACTGGAAGACAAGGTTCATGTCTCCCCTCATTCTCTTCTGTCTTTCTGATAGATAAAGTGATTGTCACTTCCTTGGAATTCAGAAGAGAGGGTTAAGGTACTTAGTTTAGTGCTGCAGATCCTGAAAGGAGGGAGAAACACTCCATGGAAGGCAGATAATGTGTGACAGTCCTAGAGAGGGATAGGGTTCAACATCCACCTCTAGCTCCAGCACTTCTTTCTGTCTGTGTAGTGCAGGGTTTGACCTAGAAGAAGCTGATAATGTTATCCTTTTTCTAAAATGAGAAGTCACACATCTTGCCTGGATTTTATGAACACTGCAAAGCAGGAGGGCACCCAAGAGTGCACTAGTGGAGTTGCAGGTCCACATGCAACTGGCTGTGAGCTGCTGGGCAGTGTTCGGGGAAGTCTAACAAGAAGCCGAACTTGGGCTTTCAAATTCTTTAGGCAGTATGTTGACCTCTTTCCTACTGTAGCCATAATGATGGTGTTGAGAGCAAGACTGCATTCTTACCTCTTACTCATCCATATTTGTTACTATCTCTTTTGTGCTAAAGCGAATGAATTAGAGAACAATGCTATTTATAAACTTTCCAACTTTGTTGATGAAAAATTGGATGATAATGAAATACAAAATGTGTTATAACTGAGTGTAATACTAGTACTATACATAATACGTTTGCAAAATTCACAGATATTATATAATGCAATGTTCTGTACGATCCCTTCCATTACTAATAGTTTCTTAAGTTCTATAGTTAAAAGTTGTCAGACGTGTGCTAGAGTATAATTTATATATAGAAATGCAGTATGATGCTGCTTAATTCAATGTCATTCAATAATATATTACATACCAAAGCCAAAGACATTTACTGGGAATTGACTTCAATCCTTAGGAAGTTGAAAGTAGCTTTAGTGGAATTAGTGGCTTAAAGTTAATTGTTTCTGCTAATGTTTTACTTGAAATGTCCTGCTCAGCATACTTAATGTGACATTTTGCTCACTAGGGATGTGCAGCCAAATTCACTGCTGACACAGACAGGTGTAACCCTATTGACTTAATTAGAGCTGCACCTACTCACGTCAGCAGTGAATTTTGTATCTTGCCTTTTTATAGAAAAGGGAAAAATGTAAAGGTAGAGAAACCTGGAAAGGGAGCACAGAGGACAAAGAAAGAAGAAATACCAGTATCTAAAATAAGTTGGCCAGCGTTTCTCTAGAAAAGTAACCAGTAAAAGCAGCCAAAGATGACTTTATTCTCTCCAGGAAGGGCTGTGTGTTAAATCTTGCTAAATAAATGGTGTGAAAATAATCTGACTTTTTAATAACTACTTGAAAGAAACAAACATGCAATTGTTTCCAGAGCGAAGTACAATCATTGCCCTTTCGTGAGGAAGAAACTTGTTCTTTAGAAACAGAACAGATAGTGTAGAGATACTGAGGACCTGGAGTAGAAGGGGAGTGTTCAATTTAGACATACATATTAGTTCTGAAAGGCTGGAAGAGATAATGGGGAACTGGAAGACAAGCAAGGAGGCACCTGGCCACTTGACTTCTCCAAGACAAAGAGGATGACCTTAGGGCGTGCCGGATGATCCCTTCCCATACACTGCAATGGGAGTCTCCATTGTCTTCTTGTGCAAAACAGAGCTACGTGCTTGACTGCCTCCAGTGGAAAATTTGCTTGCATTGGGTCCATGGGAACAGGATCTTTGTGGCTGGACTTGACTTGTATTATTTTATACTGAATTTTGTTTCCTTCAAGGGACTTTGAGCCCCCTCATCATATCTTTTTTTCAGAACAGAAACTCTGAAATGTAGATCCCTCTCCACTCTTGCTCTCTACATATGTACAGAAAGAGAGAATCCTTTGGGCAGAAATACGCAGATACTTTCAATTGCATTTGATGGTAGAGATCACACCTTCCCAAGGCAAAATCTATAGACCTAATCAAGGCTATGGCCTCAAGTTTCTTAGGCTGGTTGACTCTGGTCATTCAGGACAGTGTCAGCAAACAATCTGGGTCTTCAACAAGAAGGATGATGTGCTGTGTGTCATCTGCAGCTATGTGGCTTCTTGCTCCTGACCCTGCTCCTGGCCCAGGGAAGGGCTGGCAAAGCTGGTCTTGGAAGTAGTGCTGGTGATGGCAGTGATGTCAACTGATTTGCTGGTTATTACTCATCATGGGACATCTGAAATATTTCTTAAAACTCTGCCTCTTAAGAGCAGGTGAAAAGCTCGTGTTCATTTAAAAATTTTTAAGAAGGAAGCAAATAAAAAAATACAACCTTCAACACTTAGCACAGGGATGTGAATATTTTTGAGGGATTAGATGAAGGATTACTATCCCCACACCTGGTCCTTGAAAAGACATACACAGCCTTGTGAAAATACATGTGTCCTCATCCTTAGGCCACCCCCTTCCCTCTTATCTCCCTGGCCCCATGGGAACAAAAGGAAAGGGAAGAGAGGAACTATGCCATGAAGGAGAGCCTCACCCTGCCATCTGCGGAGTGTGCTCCTAGATAATACAGTACTCCAAGCTTTTTATTCCGTGTTTGACTTCCTGATACGTATAGCACTGTACATAATTCAGGAACTAGATAACAACTTCAGTTCAGGAATGCTAATATGAATGCAGTTGGCTTTGAGTGTAATTTCAAGACTCACTAACTGGTTTTGTTTTCAGTCCACAAGCACTCCTGCTGTTAATTAAGGGGATATGCTCAAAAGTTACATATAAAAACTTATTTTCTTGACAAGATTAGGCAATTCATTAAGGCAGAACTAGTGTTAGCAGAGAATCCTCTTCCAGTATTTCATATAGCCTAGAGGAAGAGGTGAAGAGGCAAATTATATGAAATAATTAGATTTTGAAGCATTTTCTGAGTCAGAAGTAATTATTTTATGCAATAAGTAACAACCCTAATGGAATATCTTCCCTTTAGTCTTGGCCATGCTGCCATTCATATATCATAATGACAACCACTTTAAAATGCCTTACTGCGTAACGTGCAACCAAGAGCTATGTATTAGTTTAGTGCGTATATATAATTTTTACGGAGTGATCGCTGTGTTTACATTTCCAAAATGCTCTGAGATTTACTCAAACACAAATGGCCCTCAATCAAGCAGGCAACATGATACGATGGTCTGACATGGCTTTCTTGAGTCAGAAATGCCATTTTCTTGTTCACATAAAACACAGATATTTTATACATTGGCAGAGTATTGAAACTTTTATGAACCAAGGAAATCTACAAATGAATTCTTCTTCTGAAAAATCCAGGGAGTGTATATTACTGGTTGGTTTCTGATTTGGGATATGGTGCACAGGAACAACTTCATTTAGGTTTTAACTGCAGGCATCTACTAATACACTCAAAACAGAGAAAATGTAATTCGAGCATGAAAACATCAGGTTACTTCAACTGGATGTCACAGAATCACACAGAATATATGATGTTTGACCACTGATTTTGGATTCTAGTGAGCTGTGGGTATAGGGTGAAGGTGAAGTAGTGAATATACTGTACACTGGTTTATAGTAGGTATCAATATAATATATTACGATTATTATACTCATATTCCAGAAAGAGATTACAGGAATTACCAGAATAGAAGAAAGGTCTGTTACAATCGTATAACATTATCCTGGTAAAAAGCTGTGCAAGCCTCTTAGCTATGCAAAAGATTGCGTGATGTTCTCTTATCAGCTCACCTAAAAGTCTGATATAAATGCTTTGTGATTTGCTCAAGCAGTAGGGGTTTTCCCTCATTTGTAATTTACCAGAGTTTTGCCAATGCTTCTGACTGTATTTTCATAGAATGGCCTTGGCTGGAAGGGACCTTAGAGATCATTTTAATCCAGCCTTCCTGCTGCCAGGGACGCCACCTCTCGACTAGATCAGGCAACATATGGGGACTGAACGAGAATCGAACCCGTGACCTTGACGTTGTTAGCGCCACGCTCAACTGACTGAGCTAACCGGTGAAAGTTAAGATAAATTCAGTCATCCAAGAAGCTATTTTATAAACTAAACCAAGAGATCTGTGAGACTGAAGACCAGACATGCAGGATGAGCTTGTAAGAGGGAAATAGGATATTTCTTGTGCAGCAGAAAAGTCCTGTTGATTATTTTACAGCTACATCACAGAAGTGTGGGTTATTTTAGGAACTCACTTTATGATTTTAAAGGCAGGCTTACATATCTTATGTGTGAAGAAAGTCTCCAAAAAGGGATTTAGTAATTCTTGTACTGCCTACCACCACTGTAAGTTTCAGCGAGGGAAAAAGGAAAGCAATGAAAAGTGATGGGTTATTTATCAACCTAGACTAGTAATATATGTAGAAAGTTCCTTCAGTCTCTTCTATCCTGAAATATCATAGAATCATTAAGGTTGGAAAAGACCTCTAAAATCATCATGTCCAACTGTCGACCCAGTACTACCACTAGTGTCCTGAAGTGCCACATCTACATATCTTTCTAACACCTCCAGGGATGGTGACTTCACTGATTCCCTGGGCAGCCTGTTCCAATGCCTCACCACTCTTTTAGCAAAGCTGTTCCTAATATCCAAACTAAACCTCCCCTGGCACAACTTGAGCCCATTTCCTCTTGTCCTGTCATTAGTAACTTGGGAGAAGAGATCAACACCTGCCTCACTACAACCTCCTTTCAGGTAGTTGCAAAGAGCAATGGGGTGTCACCTCAGCCTCCTCTTTTCCAGACTAGACACTCCCAGTTCCCTCAGCCACTCCTCAAAAAACATATTCTTCAGACATCCTTACCAGCTTTATTGCCTTTCTTTGGATATGTTCCAGCAACTCAATGTCTTTCTTATACTGTGGCACCCAAAACTGAACACAGTACTCAAGCTGTGGCCTCACTAGTGCCTAGGACACGGGCACAGTCACTTCCCTCCTGATACAGGCCAGGATGCTGTTGACCTTCTTGGCCACCTGGGCATACTGCTGGGTCATGTTCAGGCGGCTGTGCACCAGCACCCTCAGGTCTTTTTCTGCCAAGCAGATCTCCAGCCACTCCTCCCCAAGCCTGTAGCTCTGCCTGGGGTTGTTGTGACCTAAGTGCAGCACCCATCTCTTGGTCTGACATCAGCCATCAACTGACTTCAACCCATCAGTCCAGCCTGTTCAGATCCCACTGCAGAGCCTTCTTCCCCTTCAGCAGATCAATGCTCTTGCTCAATTTGGTGTCATCTGTGAATTTACTGAAGGTGTGCTCAACCTCCTCATCCAGATTATCAACAAAGATATTAACCAAGACTGGCCTCAAAACTGAGCCCTGGGGAACACCACTTGTGATCGGATTTGACTCTGTTCACCACTACTTTTTGGTCTCGGCCATCCAGCCAGTTTTTAACCCAGAGAAGAGCACACCTGTCTAAGCCATGAGCCATCAGCTTCTCTAGCAGAATGCTGTGGGAGACTGTGTCAAAGGCTTTACTAATGTCCAGGTAGACTACAGCAACAGCCTTTCCCTCATCCACTAGGGGAGTTACCTAGTCATATTAAGAGATCAGGTTGGTCAAGCAGGACCTGCCCTTCATGAATTCGTACTGTTTGGGCCCGATTCCCTGGTTATCTCCCACGTGTCATGTGAGTGCACTCAGGATGAACCACTCCATGATCCTTCAGCCATAGGACATGGGTCAATCTGCCACTCTCCATCAGCAGGTGTTGACAAGACTCAGAGCCTGTGGGAGCCTGCCCTCAGTGGCACAGTACTGCAAACTATGCATCACTGTTTGGTCTTTCTGAGTATGGCCTAAGTAGCTACAAAATCTGTATTTTCTAAGAGGGTCACTTGGCAGTGCTGACTAAATGAAAGCTCTAATAACCATAGCCATCATGGTGTGAGGGAGACTGTCACAGAGTTACTTATCTGTTAGCTGTCATTTAAGAAGTGCTGTCTTGCAAGATGGAATTTGCAGAAGTGCACTGTTTATTTATTTGTGGTGTGTTATTAGCTGGAATTTGGTTCCCTCCTAATTTGCTCACAATCTTTAATTTAGATTATGGGTCTTGGTTTAGTTATTTCACAGCATCAGTGAAGTTCTAGGTTTTTGAATTTGGAGATTAATGTGTTAGAAATTGTGAAATCCATGCAGAGCAGAAAGCTGGGATGAACAATCACGCTGCACCAGAGCCTGAAACTAAAATACGCAGTCACAACAACTCCAGTCAGAGAGAACAGAAATCTATACTATCCCATATTGAATTATAGAGGACAGGGCCATTATCACTGAATATAATAGATCAGATCATAGAATTGGTACAGAGGCATCCATATGCTAATTTAGTAATGAGCTCTACCCTGCTATGGTGATGGTTTTGTATTACTTCTGGAGGTAGCTTGGACTTTGCTGGCTTGTCCTGCACTCCCTTGTGCAGGACAGGTCTTGTGCCCCTTGACAGGGTACAGCATGGCCTGAGGGTGAAAATATTCCTTATAGAATAATCAGGCTTAACCAAAGCATTGTACATAATGTTTGTGTGCGTGTGTGCATAACAGAACAAACGTTTCTCTAGGCCCCCAGCACTTTGTCCTCTCAGCTCCAGAGGTACATCTAAGTGAAGCTAATTTCCAAGGTTCTTTAAAAAAAAAAAAAAAAAAGCCAACTTTTAAATGTTTCGCTGAGAACAAGCTGAAGTTCTGCTTCCCAGGATCCAAGAACTGCCCCTGCGAACAAAGGTTTGCTTTGCCAGTCTCTCAGTGCAAAGTTGCTGTGGCTGTTAGCATAGCTGTTATCCCAACCACAAGCCAACCTGTGAAGTCAAGATCCAGATCCAAATGCCCCTTGGCTGATGCTCTTTAGATTCAAGGCAACAGGAGGACAGAGAATAACAAAGGGCAAAAATCTGGATTGGAATTGCCCCAAATTACTTGCCTCTGGTGTTCCAGATCATATTAATCACTAGTTTATAGTCAAATCCCTTTGCTGCAGCAATCCCATTTTTAGTGGTCCTTTGGCATTTCTGTTGTCTTCAAGGTATGGGATTCCAAAAAAGACAAATGTCTGCTTCACTCTTATTACCAAGCTACCAGCCATCTGTTAGAGTGTTTAATTCCTGGAGCATCATAATTTACATGCATTTCACTTGTTTTGATGCTTACATGTAAGTTGTTTCTAGATTTTTTTTTTCACTATTCCAATTACAAGCAGTGGACAACAATGGTGATCAGTGTTGAACAGGGGAATATCCTGTAAATAATGTTCATCAGATTATAAAAGCCATAAAATATCTAAATCTCCCTCTGTAGCAACCCTCAACATTTAAGTAGTAACATTTGTTGTTCTCTGGTTATTAATATCTATTTTAGTCCAAATAATTAATTAGATGGACTGCCTAAATTATTTAACTTAATATTAATTATAAATTATTTATTTACTAGAACTTCACTTGTATTCTGTGATTAAATGATTATTTCAGAGCACATTCATCAAAAAAAAATCAACAATCCCAAACAATCAGTTTGATCTGTTAGCTGCTGTTATTCATAAAGTTCCCACACTGTTCTTGTGGGCTGTAACAACATGGAAACTGTGTGCTGGAAATATATGCTGCCATTCAGCATGGAAAAGCATGTTCTTCTGTAGTTAATGAGAGAAGACAGTGGGTACAGGACATTCAAAGTTGTAAAGGACACTAAGGCAGAGACTCTGCAAGGGCTTTTTGTATTGATACGAAGTCTTTGAGTTAGAAATAGGTCAGGGGAACTACGACTTTAATTTTCATTCCAGTTGTTTGGATTTTGACTTAATAATGTAGGCTGCAGTTTGTTGGGCGATGTTAGCTGTGCTTCTAAAGTTTTAGAATCATTGGGCAGAAATCTCAGGTTTTCTTTTCCTGCATGAGTGGGGAGAATCAGGTTACAAGAGACTTTCCCTGTTGGGTTTAGATCATGCAAACTAAAGAATGGATAATTGATCTAATTTTATACACACCAGGTTTGGCAGGATCTGTATTTCTGATTTTGGCTCATGTCTAACTGTGGAGAGCTGACTCTTGTTTAGAGGACATAGCTCTTCAGTTGTGGTGGGGTTTTGGTTTGTTTTGGTTGGTTGGTGTTTTTTGTTTGTTTGTTTGTTTGTTTGTTTGTTTCTGTTCTGGACTATCGTTGGAGCCTTACATGGGACCTGCATTAATTTTCAAAATTACTTCTTTGGGCAGTTTTTTTTTCAGTGATTCTATAATATAAAATAAAATAGATTAAAATCATAGAATCATGGAAAGGTTTGGGTTGGAAAGGACCTTTAAAAGTCATCTAGTCCCACCTCCCTGCAGTGAGCAGGGACATCTTTAACTAGATTTGGGAATGGAATGGAATGGAATGGAATGGAATGGAATGGAATGGAATGGAATGGAATAGAATAGAATAGAATAGAATAGAATAGAATAGAATAGAATAGAATAGAAAGAATATTCCGTTGGAAGGGACCCACAACAATCATATAATCCAATTACCTGACCACTTTAGGGCTGATCAAAAGCTAAAACATGTTATTCAGGGCATTGTCTAAATGCCTGTTAAACGCTGACAGGTTCAGGGCATTGATTACCTCTCTAGGAAGGCTATTCCAGTGTCTGACCACCCTCTTGGCAAAGAAATTCTTCCCAATGTCCAGTCTAAACCCCCAGCAAGACAGCTTTGAATGACTCCCATATTGTTACTACATTCTACGCAGTACTTCCCTCTCTATGTCCCCTCCTCAGGAAGCTGTAGAGAGCAATGACGTCACCCCTCAGCCTCCTTCTCTGCAAACTAGACAAATCCAACGTCCTCAGCTGCTCCTCACAGGACATGCTTTCCAGTGCTTTCATCAGCTCTGCTGGACACATTCACATCATTACAGTGTCCTTGAACTGCAGGCGGAATGCAGCACTATACATTGGTGCAGCACCAGTTTAACACTCACTCTGATGTCCTCCGCAGAGCACTGGGTCACACTCCACTCGCTGCAGGGTATGTTGGCTTAAACAAGACACGTCATATGACAAGGGATGCTGCTAGAACAGGCACTGAAGAGACAGCTATGTATGAAACTTGTGCTTTCAGTGGCTATATAGAGCAGATGCAATCTGTCCAGCAGACTGTCAATGCAACTGCAGGAAATGGATTATTGTCAATCCTAAAGGACAGACTAATGGACTTGAAGCCACAGGGACACACAAGGCTGTTTCCTTTGGGGTATTCCCCATGTGAAATGAGCATAGCAGAGCACTGGGTACCAGCTGAAATGATCTGATGGGTCTAGAATATAGGGCAGCCAGTTTGTGGGGCAGTCCAGCAAATCTTAATCCGAAAGACTGATCGTGAGTGTAACAGGAGGATACTGGTGTGATCAGGAGCCAAAGCAATGGGTTCTGCAACAAGGAGCTGCACCTATTTCCCTAGTGGTATGACAAGAAGAGATTTTTATACCTATCCCAGGCACAGAAGGAAACACAGAAGAGCTGCCTGTGCATGCCAGTCATGGCATTAGGAAGACATCTGAGTCTTGCCATATGTGCGTATGACCAAGCAATACTGCCATGTTTCCCCAGTCCAGCCCCGCTCTGGTCTGCCACAGCCCATCCCAGAGAGTGCACTATCTTTCAGCAACCCTAAACAGTTGCTGATGTCAGTTACTGGAGATGTTACCTGCTTAAGCCAGATATGGAGCCTGGCAGGAAACTGCACTTTGGGATAACTGAGTAGCTGGAAAGAAAGAGGAGTTGTGGCAGTAAATGCCAAGCCTGAGCAATGATTGAAAGATCAGACCCTAAATTAGGATTGTGAGGCCACAACAAGACTGAAAAAAACAGATACACTGAAATATTTATTATAGTTAATAATGAAGCCTACCTACACTTGGAACTACAATCATTAATTCTTCCTTTTGCTTCAGAGGCTGTGTTTCTTCGTTGGTCTGACCCTGCTGTCCAGTTGCTGTACAGACTTTGAGACCCACCCTTTTCCAGACTCCTTTCGGGAGACTTCATTCTGCTGGGAGCATCAGAGGAAGCCATTTCTCATAGCACTTTGCCCTCAACCACATCCCAACCACATCCCATTAAGCTCCTCCAGTTAATTTTTTTTAAGACCTGCTGACATCACATTTTACCTGCTGTCAGCCTACAGCAGGGTTGTAACTATGAACTTCGTCAGCAAGGTCAGGAACCCGGCATCCTTCCTTCTCTTCAGCAAAAGAAACATGTGCTGTGTTAAACTACTGTTTTAATTCCTATTCTTGCACTGAGGTGGCCTCCACATTTATACAATTTCCCTGCAGAATAATGACCTTGTTGTCCTTGCTCCTCTGAGCACAGACAAGAGGAAAGTGTAGGAGCTCTACTTAATGTGACTTCCACTAAGGTAGTACTAATGAGAACCCTTTGGCTGTGGAAGAACACAGAAAAGACAACTTGCAGGAGAAACACTCCTCTGTAAAGACATGAACTCTTTGAAGAAACCTTCTTTAATGGTTTAATTTCAGTATCAGTGTTTACCAAGTTAAGGAGTCAAGAGGTGTTTTCTGATGACTTCTCTAGTTTTAAAAGGAAAAGTTCAGGGATAGCTGTGCAATTAACTGTGACTTATGCGTGTCTGTACAGTAATGGCAAACTTTCTGCAGAAGAAATTAAATTTCTCCCCGAAGGAGAGTGATTGCATAGAAGACTTATTCAAATGTGTAGATGAATTGCTTTGACGTGTTTTGCAGGAAGGAACAGAGGCACATCAGTATCAAAGTAACTGTGGGTACCACAACTCTATTCACAGGTAATTGGATTACCTCACATGTCTGGTACCAAAAAACAGGCTGAAAAAAATGATCCCTGAATGATGGAACAGATTTACATTCAATTTGATCTCTCTACATTCAGTAGCACTATGCTGCACAAAATAAACTCACAGCTCCTGCGGGGAGGGGAGGGGAGCAAGAATGATGGACATCAACAAGAGCTGCCCTTACAGCCACACCACAGTTCTGCTGCTCTGTCCAGGCCATCCCACAGTGCGGGAACAAAGGGGACCATTCCCATTTGGGCCAAATGGAGTGTAAATCTCCTAAAAACTGCCCTGTTTTGCAGCAAAATGACTCCATTGTCGAAGTTTAGTACAGCTGACAGGACCTATCCACCACCACAGCTGCAGTGGGGGCCTTCAGTGTGTTGGAGAGGTTATTATTCCCCACTGTTCAGGCTTGTGAAGTATCCAATGGATGCCCTGAGACTGGAAACCCTCAGTTGATATCTGTATGTTCTTGCTCTGGTCAGGACACTTCTGGCTGCAATTTCTAGTGACCTGTGTCTACATCCAACTTGCTGCCAAAAGGCTGTTTTGATATTTTCATTAGTTAACAATGTTCCTAACTCGCTGGCTAAAGGCGGCTTTGATATATTCGCATTTTTCTATTTCATCTGCTATGCCTCCACAGACCTGAAACATCTGGCATTGCTGGATGAGAAGCTGCCACGTTCAGTCAGACTCAAGGTCCATCGAGGCTCAGACTCCATCTTTAATTATGGCTGATAACAGGTTTGAGGAGAGGCAGTAGGAGTTTTTTACCTATGGTATCTGTATGTGGGATGAGAGATCTTGCTCACTAGTAGTTAGGCCTGGAACGCGTAGTTTAGCGTTCTTTAAAAAAAATGTTTACCATCAGTGGTTGTGGCTATTCTGAGTAGTCTAATACCCCTATGTTGCCAATCTCACTTCGAACTGTATGTATTTCCTGATTCTGCTTTTTTTGTCTTGTCACCAGTACTGAAGTGTGCAAACATTAACCTCATTGTTTTCTTACATGCATGTTTTCCAGAACTGGTAGGAGCTGAAAATGTGCCAGGTGTTTCAGGATGGAACCAGAACCAGCAAGTTTTTTGTGTGTTTAAGAAATTCAGCTCCAGTTTTAAAAAATAATGAATGGCATTCACATCAGCAGGGACTGATGATGACTCACTGCCCTGCACTGCATGCAAGAGAAGAAGAATAGCAGTCCTTGTTCCCTTCTGCTGCCATACCCATGCTTTTGCCTGTGGGGAGAAGCCTGGTTAACTACCAACACCAGCTTTTAGGTGAGGCAAACTACCACGAACTCTCTGCTAAAGGTGTGGAAAAACGCATCTGGACACCTCATTGCTTGCTTTTATTTGTACAAACGGGAGGAGAGCTTGTGCTTCCTGCCTTACTAGCCTTGTTTGCGAGCTGGGAGGAGAGAAGGAAGAGCAGGATGAAGATGGAGGGAGAATGGAGCAATAGGAAGCGAATACATCTGTTCAGCTGAAGCATAACATTTACTTGTCTTACGCTTTGGTGCCACAGTCCTGTTGTGCCATTTCCTCCCTCTTTTTATTAATTGAGGGCTAAAGCCAGAACTGCTGTCTCGGTGACAAAAACACTCGTCTCACACATGACAAGTGCCTGCATTTTACTGTTTCTCATTTTTCCCTGCCAGAGCTCCATCTGCAGCACATATCCTTGGGGCACAGGGAGAGAGCAGCCCTTATTGATGCTTTACCTGCTCCAATGCCTGGGGACTACACCACACCTATTGCTATTTAATAATTAGCAGTGGAAATTGTGATTTACCCTGCTGCCAGTGTGTGGCATGCCACTTAGAAAATCAAATTGCTGAATGAGTGCCTGGTGTAGGTGACACTAAGAGCCATCCCCACTTAGGTACTCCCACTGAAGGGGAAAACAAATAGAAGGAAACATAACACCCTTTTCAGCCCCAGTTTAAGCCAAGGCCAGACATTTTGTCTTGGGTGCCTTAAAGCACCCAGAGCCTCAGGTTCTGCTTGCGAAGTGAATGAATTCCGGCCCTGACTGACCTACTAACCTCAACGAATTGTGAATTGTGGCTAAGGTCTCCTGCAGCGAGGTCCTTCCCACTTGTGTTCCTGCCCTCTTGCACAAAGCCAAAATGGTTGCACCTTTCCATGTCACAGCCAAGAAAAGCAACTACAAAACTTGTGCAGTTCAGAGCTCAAGGCAACTTGTGCAAACTCTCCCATAGCTGCACCTTCATGATCACCATGCTGCTGTCAGCCAGCTCACAGCTCCCCCCTGAAGGCAGGGTGGGCACACAGGAAGAATATTGTCATCACCTCAGTCATGGGGTGTGCTTAGATAGCATGGTAAATGTTGTAAGGGGAAAGACAGAGTATTTAGGTACAGAGGTAGAGTGAGTGCACAAAGTGGTTTCATGGGCTACCAAATGCTGAATTACAGCCGTGGATATATCTGTTAAAAGAGACTGGAGGTCTCCTGCAGCCTGTGTGTGCCCCCACATATGCTCACACACACGCACTCTCACTCACACACAGCGCCCCATGTCCACATGCTGGGCCTTTCAGCTCACAAATAGTAGAGCTGGCAGCAAGGGAAGCGGGTGAAAAGCCACAGATGGGATGACTGTGCCTTTATACCAAGGTCCAGAGAATGGGGTTTCTATCTAAGAGCACCCCAGAATACTATTTGCCAAAGAAAGTAAGCTCCAAGTCACTCAATGTGACGGAATCTTTGAGAAGAGACCTTTCAGCATCCTGTGATCTTCCCAGTGCACATAGTAGATGTTTTTCTTAGGGGAACTGGTTTCTGTTCCCCTAAGCCATTTAGCATGTGGTGGAGTGCCACCCACTCTTGAACCCCAAAGAGATGGCAGTTTAGCACTCTTTCAATGCCTTGCTCTGGTTTGACAGGGGACGTGGAAAAGTTAGCTGCTATGATGATGGCAATGATAGTAGATATTAGCTTTGCACAGCAGATATTTGAAAGTCAACCACATGCCAAAGCAGTTAGCAATTGTTTATTAGAAATTAAGACATGAGAAGGCATCAGGCTGAGAAACTGCTAGATGGCTCAGCAAGGTGTCAGTGTCACAAAGTCACACAGATACTTTTGCCTTGGGTTCAAGGGGAGAAAGCAAACAACATGGTCGTGTTGCTGGTCATGTTGCTTCATGCATTACCAGAAGGTCAGTGTCTTTCCTGATGGCCGAGGCTGAAGACCCTGTGCAGACCAGAGTCCTTCTTGTTGCAGTCACAGTGGCTGAATTAAATGGCTTCCTTTTTTTTTATTAGGAACTTTACTATATTTAAAATAATCATCTCTGGTAGGTGAAAAGTCAGTAAGTGAGCTCAGGCTGCACTCGCCTTTGCAATAGCTGATCTGTGGATAATTGAAAGATTAGCCTGGAGGGCTTCTCCTTTACTTAGATGGGTTTGAAGAGCCAAAGCTTTGTGACATGGTGCCACAACTCTTTTAGAGACACAAGATTTGGATCATCCCTGCCCCTCTATTACTTCTACATTCTGGTCTTATGAGGATCTATGTGTTACTGGGAGGAAGAGAGGATAGCAAGGACACTGACAAGTGTTACCTTCTGAAATGACGCTTGGAGCTGTTAAGTTCCTGCTAGTTCAGGCTTTGAAGTATCTTTATTATAAAGATGGATATAAATAAAATAATAATTTATTCATACTGAATGAGCGCATGGTAATTCATGGTAAGATAATTAAAATCTCCAAAGAGAGAGCCCCAGACGATGATAAAAAAGGGAGGGATCAGGAAAAATCAGAGAACGATATCTGAAACAGCAGATGAAAGCGAATTTCATCAGTCACGACCGGCTGTTATGAACAATAACACGCCTCCCCCTTCTTCTGTCCCCGAGAAAACTCATTCCACTCCCAGACGCTTTCTGCTGAGATCGGGCATATTT
>NW_009726736.1:0-13024 GCF_000703405.1 Apaloderma vittatum
GTTATAAATTATTTTTTTCATTTCTCGTTTTTTGTCGCCCTGAGCTCACCGCTTCGGGTGCCTTAGGTCAACGGGAAGCGGCCTTTCAGGAGTTATTTTTAGAAAAAGCGGCTACTAAATCCTTGGGACTTGGACGGTTCGAGTTGTGGCAGAAGAGGAAAAAAAAAAAAGGGTGTCGTGGTTACGGTTTTTGTAGCACCCGCTTGGTGTTGCTGGATTAAATGAGTCTTAGAGGGCTTTCAGCCTGCAGGAGCGTGAGGTGTCCATCAGGAGAATACTAAGATACGTGTAGCCTAAAGACTTGCCTCAGAACACAGTATTACTAAGCTAAAATTAGGGAATACTAAGAAATAATTCTCTGTCTCCGTCGAAGCCCTAAACCCTTAAAAGTAAATAGGCACAGTTACTCTGATACTAAATATTTCTAATTAGCCCTTTAGATCGTAGCAGCCTGGACTGGTATTTTTATGAGGTAGAAGTATTAGTGGTAAATTATACCAATTATAGCTGTTGCAGATGAAACAAGCTGTGCTTTAAATATGTGTGCAGTGTAGCTTCCCACTTAAAAAATGGGTGCTGGGTTTTAAAAATGACAAAAAGTAGGAAGCCAGGAGCTTTTAAGTAAGTTTTAAAATCAGAGGATCTTTTCCTGAGCCTTGTCTGAGTGCTGTTGTGTATAGCTAGGACAAGACATCTGTTTTAAATTGTCATTAATACATACGAATGTACATGCACACAAAAATACTGGTAGTTAATTTGGGAAGGAATGGAGATCTTTGTCTCCAATTTCAGTACAGTAAAACGGTTTGAAGTGATGTATGAAACATAAAGAAAAACCCTCTGAAAATATTTGTTTATGATGTTCAAAATGTATATTTTAAAACCTAAAATTACCAGGTGAACATTCTTCTGATCTGTTCTGTACTTTGAAGTGATGAAGAGGATAAGCACACTCTTACTTGTGTGCGGGTCAGCTTTCCATTCTGGTGTCATTTTGGTTTACTTTTAAAAATAAATAATTTATGCCTAATTTACACTTGGTTTAGCCATTCCATTCTATTTGAATAGATTTTTAGTCAACTTTCATAGTATCTTCGGTTAGAAGGACGTGGGGGAGGCTGCTATTCTGACAGAAGAGAGTGAAAATTGATGATACTGGTCTCATGAAGGTGCTGGGGGTTTCGATGGTTCCTTTATGTGGCTGCTGTTACTTCTCATAACTGTGGTGTCATAGCAAGCGAACAGAGGGCACGAAATACCTTTTTTTCTGGAAATGGCTTCTTTCGAAAAATGTTCCATTAGAATTACTTAATTTGGAAGGTGGGTAGTGCTAGTCAGTGTAGACTTAAAAAAGAAAAGGCAAACGGCAGGTCTTCAAAAAGCTAGGTGTGCTCTCGCACCAAGGAGTCAGAGCTCAAGATATTTCTCTAAGCCTTAGGGGGCTGAAGAAATTCTGATACTTGCTGAAGTAGGACTCTTGTGCAGACGCTATAGGGAGATAAATTGTTCTTAACAATTAAAGCAGTTACTAATTTGCAGGGTTGAACCTCTTCCCTTGGTGAGGGGCATCAACATCATTCTTTAAAGAGAGCGTTGCTTGGAGTTCTGAAAACAAAGCTTATTGTACACGTGGGCATCAGCATTTTCATTTTATTATTTTATAAGTTTATTTAAATACGAATTAACAAAATTTCCTTTAATTTGAATCTTTTGATGAGAATATTTTTTATATATATTTTTTTAACCATCTGGAAAGTAAGATCGTACTGGATACTGCACAGACACGAGTGGGAGAAAAATCCTGTAAATCTCACTGAAAACTTGTGCTTAGTCTACTATGTAATCCTTTGTTTGTTAGCAGCTGATAGTGAAGGCCAGTAGAGATGATTTTCAGCACTTTGCATTTGAGAATGAGAGCAAAAATACTTGACTTAAAAATACTTGCTTTTGAAGGATGAAAAACAGTTGCTCTGTAAAGAGTTGCCATCTTAGCTTTTAGTTGAGGAAAGGTCACTCTTTATGAAGAAATTAGAAACTTTGAAGTAAATGATTTACCTTTTATGTTTTCTTCTAAACTTGGAGGATAAAATGATATGACCATCAAAATACAGCACTTTCAAATCAGTATTTATAACTTAGTTCTATAGTATTTTAAAAGTTTCTGTATAAATTACATTACTGGGTTATTACTTATGCTTTCATTTTCTCTTCTTAGAAGTAATCTCACTGTTTGGAGGAATGAGTGTAGTTTGTTTTAAAAGGGACTCAGGGATTGAATTGCTGTTTGTAAATGTGCATGAAAACACGGCCTGAAAATGTCTGTGTTCTCTGCATCCCTCTCTATATGGAAATGATAGGAATTGTATTCTATTTTCTGCCTCTGTTCTTAGATGTCTAGGTATTTGTGTGTGCGTGGAAGGAGGTAATTGAAGGGGTATTTTCTCTACAAGGTCTTAAGACACGCAACTGGAGTATATGTTGACAAGCTTAGTTAGTTTAAAAGTTGCATGAACTCCTCTAGAGAGGTTTTTGTTAGGTGTATCTGAGGTTAGCATCCTACTAGCTCTCCAGGTTCCCTAGGAGAGAATACTTTAGCAGGACCTACATTGTCATCTTCTACTCCCTGGTTTTTATTTTTCAGAGGGAAAAACCTCTCCAAAGTAAGCCAATTGGATGTGCATCAAAATTGTGTCTTGATACGACGATGAATGAAAAAAACCCCTCTTTTCGCTTTTAACTTGTGCGATATAGCATGAACTATGTAAAACCAGTTTTTTAAAACCAAATGTTCTGTCAGAGGGATAAAATACCTCATTTGCTAACACATGGTTTAAGGTATGGGCAGGTGATCACAAAGATTGTTCTTGGGCAACTGTAAATATGAAGTAAGCAAGTTAGATTAAACTACCTGGTATGAGTTGAGCTTGATGTATGCAGGTAAAAAGATGGGATGTTTTAGCTGTGGTTGGTAACTTAAGATGCTGTTGCTTTATCAGCTTGTCTATGAATTTCTGGGTGTCATCCTGACTGGGTTGAAAAATGGATACTTAGAAAGTGTCTCTGTCTGTCGTTCTCACACAAGGATTTTCACTGGAAAAGTAAATGGATGTTTCAAGTTGATCTGACTTGATTCAACAAAACGTTGGGTTTCCCATAGGAAAAGGGTTACAAACCTGTAGTAAAAGTGGAAAAGAGTTTTCTGTTCTTGTAGGTGCAGCCAACGATAGCAGGGAAGCACCACACTTCAAGTTGCCCGTCAGGACCAGCACTCTGAAGTGCTTTTGTACCATTACTGTGGGCCACCTGGATTTCGAAGGCTTGTGAGTGTCTCCAGAAGCTCTGCTTGCAAAGCTTAGTTTCAGATGCATCTTTGGAGATGAAATACAATTTTGAAACCAAAAAAATTTTAAAATTCATTTTAAACTATCGAAAGCCCGAATCTTTGATACCTCTCTTGGCAGTGGTTTTGGATAGCCAAGCCTCCTCTCTTAGAACCTAGCAGGTTTATCTGTGAAATTAGATGGTGTTTGGTACTTTATTGTTTCAGCTTGCTTTTGTTGGTTTTAGCTGCTTTACGTCGCGTAGGGATTATTTCTTACAGCAAGTGATGTTAACTAGATACATGATGAATCTTACCAGCTGTGAAACATTCTAGTTATTTTAATTTTTCAGGTGCTGCTTTGATGTTTTGTTTATGCTTTTCCTTTTCTTTTAGGTGAAAAGGATACGTAGAATGTGTTGGGAGAGCCCAGTCTGTGTCCTAGAAGGCAATTTTGCATTCTAGAATTCACTTGTGGTTGTAACTGTAGCTCATTTTGTACCAAAATGTTTAGAACAAAGTCTAGGTGTCTTGCAGTGTAGTCAGCTTCCCTGTAGATTCTTAATGTTCCTACAGGAAGTGCTGTATGGCGATGTAGAAAGAGAACATATATATGCAGCCACAAGAACTTTTAGGAGTTTTGTCTGTGGCTTGAGTTCTGCTTATTGAAGTTTGTTGGGTTTTTTTGGTTTTTTTCTCCGTAGTCAACTCATTGGCGTTTAGAAGGTTTACGCTTGCTCGCTTCCCTCGGTTCCGCATTTCTTTAGGAGGGAAGGGATCCCTGCTCCCAGCCGTTCTTGTATCTTTATTGTCTGTGTTTTCGGTTGGATGAGGCTGCTGGCCCAGCTGTCAGCCCGGCCTTGGGGTTGTCCTTGCTGGCCTGTGGTGAGCAGGACAATACCCCTTTTGTGGTAGGAGCCCTCTGGGATAAGCTCATTGGAGACTGCAGTCTCATACAGCATGCAGGTGTTTTTCTACACAGCCAAACTTAGAATATTTTGGGGAGTATTGACCTTAATGTTTCATTTTATCTTCTTGGTTACCCCACGATGGAAACAGCTCAGGACTTGATGGAGGCGTGTATATAACGTGTAATAGGAAGTGTACCCAGACAGTGCATGTGAGGTTTTTGAGAGGTTCTGAACTTTGTTTCATTAAACTGATAGAGTGTTTTACCTGTTTGATTTTTTTTCCTGCCTATCTGTCTGAGGAAATGGGTATACTTATTTTCAATATATTTAGTTCAGTCATATTTGATCAGTGTTTGATGAGAAGTTAATGCGTGTGATGATGATGGTGGATGCCAGATAAATTACAGCCTGTAAATGTAAAACAGGCTGATAAACTGTTCTGTAGCTTGGCTTTTCTTTTGCTTCGGTATGAAATGTATTAGGCAGCTATTTTAAATTTTAGATTATGTCAATTGCTTAATCTGTTAAAAGAAATGGGCTGGCTTTGAGATATCTCAGAAAACAGACTTGCAAGAGTTCTCACCATCTTTGTTTCCTTGTAGTGAAGTGTGCATTACAAAATGTTTACTTCAGCTGCTTGCAGAGGTTACCTTCTCCTCTGCCACCTTGTAGCTTTTCATATACGCTTCTGCTACTGTAGCTGGTGTAAACCACACCATTGAAATTAGCTGGTTAAATCCAGTGCCTCCCTCCTGCTCCTGGCCCCCTTTTTTAAAGGTTATTTTTAATCAGATCGTTCCAGTGATCTAGTTTATAGGATAGTGCTGGAAATGACTGTAACAGCACAGCTGAGTGGTCAGGCATTCTTAGAAACAGTATTGTTTTTTGAAGCTAATGTCATGCAACTGTGGTTTTTTGGTTTTTGGTTTTTTCTTTTCACTTCAGGATGAGATTTTTGAGGCAATTCGGAGGAGGTAATGAGAACTTGAGCGTGAGGGAAAGGTATCTGTTACCATAATCAAGTAACTCAATTTTGGGTTCCTATTAAAATAAAATCTAGGACATGCTTAAGCAATGAACACCACTACCTTCCCCCTGCCTCCGTCCTCGCTACCCCCTAGTACCCTTTGCGTAGTGTTTTTCTCCTAGGGAGCTCCAAAATACTTCAGGTATCTCAGTGGAAAAAGAGCAGAAGCTCGGTGGCTCGGTGTCTGCAGAACAGGGGGCTGCTGACTCATGAGCTGTTCAGTAGACAATTTATGTGCTCACTTTGCCACTTGATTTTTTTTATTTTTTTTTTCCCTGCTGGTTTAGCTTTTTGCCTCAAGATGAGTGAGGTTGAAGTTGTGTAAGGGGGAGTAAAATTAAGAAAATCTTTACTTCTTGCAGACACTGCAGTAGGTTGCTAAGCAGGAATTTTGCTGCAGCTATTTTACAGCACTAATGCTGCTCTTAGATTGCTGTTAGTTGACGCTACTGATTAGAAAGACAGCATTTTAATTCCTTAATATTGTGTAATGCAGCATTTGGTTCTTACAGTATGTTTGGGATGATAGAAAAATGCTTGCACGGCATTTGAAATCTTGCTGATAACATATAAGTAAGTACACAGTTGCTTGTCCTCTGCATTGCAGCTGAAAGGGCTTTCCTTTTGCTTTTACTTTTCTGATAAGAATGTTCTTAAGGGAGAAAAATCCGAGTGACTTTTCTATTCCAAACGGTTAGAACAAAGATGTGTTACCCTTTGAGTTTTTTTATTGATAAACTGCTTAGTAAAAATGAACAAAGCGTTTACATTAGATCTAAGAATATTTGACCATTTCAGAAAAATCTAGGCACTCTTGCAATAGTTTATTGCAATATGCTTAATTTGAAGATGTAGACGGTGCTGAAGCAAGGCTGCATGGAAAAAGTACGCAGAAACAATTGTAGTTATTCAGGATATTTTTGTCTTTTCGCTCCCTTATGTTCTTAGTCACAAACTGGAATATGAGTGTTTTGCAGCATAATTTTGTAATGTATGTTTTTTGCAACAAAGTCAACCTAAGTTGACTTAAGTCTTAGAATGTTGATGTTCTATCCTGTTTGGCTTACTTGTTTTTTTATGGGTTTATGTTGGAAACTGGATCACAGAATTGTTGGGGATTTTAGTGCATTTTTGGAGACACTCTTAAACTGACTGGCATTAGCCTTGCAAGCAGTTGCATCACTGCGACCAAGGGAATTGTAATCTGCAGCATGGCAGTAAGTGACTTGAACAACTATGAACTTTATGCAATTCTTTTGTCTGCAAGGCCAGTTCATTGTAGGATTTAAGCTAAATAGTGGAGATGTTGGTTAACCAAGATCGGCTTTGTACTAGAGCATTGCGTTAAATCACGAAAACTACTCCTGTGATTGTCTGACCATGTCATCGTCTATTCTAAAATTAGTATGTAGAAGAGAAGAATGACCTCATTTCCTGTTGTGGTACATTTCCAGTATGACCAGTGATCAGGGCAATATCATTCTTTATGTAATACAAACTGTGGCTGCTGCGTTTGACAGTCATTGCCATGCCTAGTGTCTGTCTCCAGCATGAAATGCCCGGTAATACATTTTTGGAGTTCAGGAAGTTCGTACTACTTTGACTTTGCGTAGGCCATTACAGGCTCTGATACACTGGAAGATGTAGTAAAGTGTTAGATCTAAACCTCTAGGATTTCCGAAGAAATAAACTGTTGGCACTAGGTGACACCAAAAGGACCAAGGCTGGTTGTGTGTTTCAGTAAGTGATGCTGGGCATCAAGTACTTTGTAAGAAGAACTTGCTTGTTAAACTGTTTCACAGTTTGATCTTTCCAAAAAGGTTGAGATTGAGCACAGAAGTGGAATTAGCTAGCGAAATATCAGTAAAATGTTTTAACCAAAATCTGAAACAAAAATAGTAAAGAACAAAGACCAAAAACAGCAACAAACCCCAGCACTTGGTGGCAAACGTAAACTTTGCAACAATGGTTGCGCCAGGGTTTTGATTCTTTTTACATTTAAAAAGTGTTTCTATTTGCTTTCCTTTTCATATTGTTGTTACCCTAAGATTGGGAAGATAGTTGTTAAGGATTCATTTGAATTTCTTTTAATAATATTGACTTTCATTAAAAATACTATTATGTGTGATAATACAGAAGTGGTGAAATCTTAGAGCTTAATAGCTAGGTACATTATTTTTACAGATTTTGCTTTCTTGCTAAAAACCTTTCTGCTTAGATTGTGTCACTTAGGCGTGTGTAGGTTTTTTACCTGGTTTTGGCTAATGTTGGTGGGTTTTATCATTTTGCATTTAAGCGGATTAGAGAACTGATCCTGAAAAAATAACCTGATGGTTCCTTTTTCAGTTTCTCCCTATGAGAAAGAAATTTTAACGCACTTTAACAAAAATATTTTAGAGCTATTAATAAGAATTGTGTTGGTGGGCATTCTTGCACAAAGGATTTGAAACTGTTTTAAATTCTTTAAAGCTATCCTAACTGATGCAACCAGAAGGAATTACAGTTTTGAATCTTAATAGCATCGACAGTGTGTTTTTGCAGTCAGTTGGAGGGTTATAAGCTCTGCCTCACAACTGACTTCAGCTCTCTGTTTGAACTGGAAGGAAATGTGCATTGAAAGTGCTTTCCTCATTAGGAAGAATGCTTATTTTCTCAGAAATTAAGACTAGTTGTGAATACTTATTGTGTTAGCCAAGTAAACAAGGTTAAAATATTTGTCTCCTGGGGAAATATTTACTTTCTTTTTAACCCAGAAGACAATTTTTTCCCTGCTACTATTTCTACATGACAGTTGCGTGCTTGTGTAATGGGTTACAGTCTGTTTACTGTAATAATACAGTACCTGATTTTGCTAGCATAAGTACAAAAAAGCAGTAACCTGATTTTGGCTCTTCATAATAGCATTTTTCTTTCTTTTCAGAGCAAACTTGATGATTACCAGGAACGAATGAACAAGGGAGAACGTCTGAATCAAGATCAACTGGTAAAAAGAAAAAAAATCAATCGTATCTTTGTTAAATTGTTTTGTGATCTTGGTGGGGAAGGAAGGGATGAATTTCACTTCCTTTTCCCCCTTGTTAAAAGCTGGATTTTTCTGAGCTCTGATTTGGCCTCAGTTTTTTATTGTTTAGAGCATCTCAGTTTTTCCATTAATCAAAAACTGAAAGAACAGGTAGAGGAACATGTTGTAATGCATTATGCCTGGTGAGGTTAGGTTGTAAATAAGCTGTGGTGAGAATTGGCATACGTTACAACCAAAGACAGTTGGAAGAATTAAATGATATCTCTGAGGTTCTCTGGCCATCGCCCTTTTCTTCACAGAAAACGTGCCCAATGGAGAACTTTTAGTCACTTGGTGGAAACTTGCAAATACTGTGCCGTTTAGTTAGAGCTGTAGCTTCGACCAAGAGCTCCGAACATAAACTGTGTCCGTGCATATCTCACAGCTGTCGGTGTAGCATGTGTGATGCTCGAGATAAGCTGGACTTAGTGGCTGTGTGTGTGCTGCTTCTCTCTGTGTTGGGGCTGGTTCTTAAAGTAGGTTGTTGTAGAGCCTGACTCAACAGCGGTTTTCCAGTCATAGTAAATATAAAGCAAATAGCGAATTAAAATCACTTGTATGGTGCAAACATGCATATTGATGCTTCAAGAGATTACCAGATGCTCAGTAATCAACGTTTTGTTGATGATTTTTAACATTGAAAAAAGACAAGGCAAAAAAAAAAGTACCCTGCAACGACTGCAGCTGTTCACAATTAAAAAAATTAGCTACTTCCCTTGGTCCGTGTGATCTTTTCATCTGTTTAGGCTTTCACCAACTGAAAACTGAAATACAACTGATTTGTGTATTTTTATTTTTTAATGGCATATTGTGAAAATAAACCATGATAAGTTTTTCTCTTTGATGAGCAGAAAAGGTAACTGAAATTTCATATTGAGGAGGGAAGTTCATGATTGAGCTTTATGAGGACCACAACCTGACTACCACACTTCCTAAAGATAAAATCTGTTTTGATTGGAGAAGTGCTGAAAGTATTTGTTGTTTTCACATAAGTCTTCTGCTTCTACAGATCGGCTAAGAATGATGAATTTTGTAAATCACTAATGTATATGTGCATTTTGTAATGTATGTAATTATCTTGACTGTATTACAAGTGGAAATCCCTAAGGAAAAAAAGCAAATGCAGTTCATGTTCCTCGCTTTTCAAAGAAAGTAGGATCTTACCTTTTCTTTGGCTTAGTTGTTCTTAACCAAGAACATACCCATCATTCATTTTGCCACTGCAGGAGTGTAAATGTCTCAGCCATTTATTTTTTTTCCCCCTGATGGGGTTCTTGGTAGTATCTCAGTACTGCAAAGTGGGTTGAGGAGTTTGGATTGCTTTTGTGCAAATCAGAATATTCATTTTTGTCAGAAACTGGCTAAAGCCAGCAAGTAAACTAGTATGTCATGTCAGTATATGTCTGCGTATGGATTAGTGTATTTATATAAGAAACTAGAGGCCCTAAAGACATACACAAGTCTCTTCAATATTTTGGCCAGTGAAAATCAAAATTTGATTTAACATTGTTTTAGTCTCGTTCAGGGGTGCTGTGTCTCAGGAACTACAAATGTGGAAATGTGTTTGTTGGAAGTATGTATTTTATTATTTGTCGAGATTTATTTTGCGTTTTCTTTTTTATAAGGATGCGGTGTCAAAATACCAGGAAGTGACAAACAATCTGGAATTTGCTAAAGAACTGCAGAGGAGTTTCATGGCTCTGAGCCAAGACGTAAGTAAAGAGCAAGCAGTGCAACCTGGGCTATCCAAACACTTAGACCTTGAACCGTCTTTCACTGATACTAGATGAAGTAACTGCCCTTATTTACAGAGAAATGCCTGTAAGTTTCATTTACGTGACACTCCTGATTTCTTCTGCGGTTGGCTGTTTTCTTTTACTCTACGTACTAGTTGTGTTACGTTTTCTGACTATTCCTGAAAGGTTTTTTCTGATGAACAACATAAATGTTTGGGAACAAAAATAATGTGGTAATTTTCTGACAAAAACGATGCGATCACAAAACAGGCCTGTCGTGCAGCGTTTTGGGCAGCCACCTACTGCCAATAGCAAGTTTTTCTTGAAGGAGATCGGTTTCACGGGCCTGCTTCTGTCTTTGGCAAGTGGTTGAGGGGTTTCATTTCTTTATATTACAGTAGAGTATAAAGTTTCAGCAGCTGAAAGCACTGTGGTTCCTTTTTCAAGATTTTTGCTGTGTTGTTAATTGCAGTTACATTCTGAAACTGGAGTATGAAGCAAGATTAATATTACTGTTATAAAGGATAAATTAACAGTACTGGTAAAACAGGTAATGTTCTCTGTTAGTGTTCTATCAAGGGTGTAAATAATGGTGTATTTAAGAACAAGTTCTGAAACCAGTAGATGGTTCCAGTTATGTGAATAGGTTTGTTTTATTTTTCATGCCAGGAGCTGCAAGCAAAAAGACACACTTTAGATCTCTGCAGTGTCATTGCAAGAAAGAATTAATTCTGGGGTCAGCTGGAAGCATAACCCATTCTACAGGACTAGAAGATTCCAAATGCAGTAACACAGAGTTAATGAGTTAGAGAACGAGCGGCAGCATTGGTAGAATTCTTTGTGTAGTCGATGTTGGTGCAGCAGACTGGTCTAACGAGCGTATTTAGTTTGTGAACAGACTGTGATAATTTGAAGGGCATCAGCATCCTCACATTATAAACTGCTTCTGCATTTGATGTGGTCGTAAATTTGTAGGCCTCTAAGCTAAGCTCTTCCTTTGCTTTCCTTGCATCGGGGTTCCATGTCTGTTTATGAAATGTTAGTAATGAAAGAACTTTCTTCTTCAAATGAGTTTGTCCTGAATTATTTCTCTTGTCAGCTGACTGCTAAGAGAAGCGAGTAAATCCAGGGGTAATAAACTGATGCTCTGCTTTCAAACCTGGTTGCAGTGTTTCCTGATGGGAGTCAGTTCTCATATAGCTGATTCTAAGACAATGTCTGATTTTAAAAAAGAAGTTCAAGTGCTTCAGAGGGAGAATGTTACTGTCGCAAGTTTTATTTTTTTGAAAGGGAAGATTTAAGTTTTGTGTAGTTACAGAGTGAGCAAGCTGAATTTTAGTAGAATCATGGAACCATTCAGCTTGGAAAAGACCTTCAAGATCGAGTCCAACCATTAATTCAGCACTGCCAAGACCACCACTAAATCATGTCTCTGAACATCGTGTCTGCATGTGCTGTGCAGAGTGCAAGGCCGATGATTATCTGTCAGCCGTTCCTTTCCAGCATTCATGATCCTCAAACCGAGACTGTTAGTATAGATGCGTCCATGTTCCCTTTAGACTCTGGAGCTCACGTCCAAGAATTTGTTTAAATACTCTTTGAAGTTCCTGATAGTGTGTATTTCTTCAGCCTTTCATGGCAATACAGTCTGGGAGTTCCCTCCCATGGTGTGTTAAGAAAAGAGGACTTTGATTTATCTATTTTAAGCTGATATCCTAGGAGTTTTGGTGGATGCCTCCTACTGTCATGGAATGCAATGAATAATTGCTCTGTTCATATTATCTGCTGGCCTTTGGGCTCTTTATGGACAGTCTGGATCACCCTTACTCCTCCAAATTGCAGAACCCAAAACTTAGGCTGTGTTTGTAAGGCAGCTGCTCTGGCTTCTCCGTCAGTTGGGTTGCCCTTGTCTGTGCCTTTTCATATTGCTCTTAAGTCCGCCTTAAGTTATAGAAGCTAGAAGTTGTAAATAGCCACAGTGTTTGTTTAAGAGGTGCTTAGTTTTGTACTTTTTGACACTTTTGTGTAGATCTAAGTCACTTAAAGATTTCAGGTAAGAATGTGATCCAAGATTTGTGGCACTGGTTTTAAAGTTAGTCTTAATTTGCAGGCTTTCGACTCTGCTTAAAAGATATTCTTTGAATTTCAGAGGTTATTCTGCTGTAATGTTAGATTGATAAGTGGCAGTTCAACACCAACATGCATGTCTACTTATCAATAAAAGACATTTCAAATCGATTTCCTTTCCCTCGAGGTTGCCACAGAATTGCAGTTTAAGCAATTTAACATTTCTTTTCATTTCAAACAGATCCAGAAAACAATAAAGAAGACAGCTCGTAGGGAGCAGCTGATGCGAGAAGAAGCCGAGCAGAAGCGTTTAAAGACTGTGCTAGAGCTGCAGTTTATTTTGGACAAGTTAGGTGATGATGAAGTGCGCAACGACTTGAAACAAGGATCAAACGGAGTACCAGTGCTGACAGAGGAAGAACTGACAATGCTGGATGAGTTTTACAAGCTAGTTTATCCTGAACGGGACATGAACCTGAGGTAGGCTTCCTGTGAAGTACTTTGTAATTGCCAATCAGTTAATGATGTATTTACTGTGTGGTAATTTAAAGACGTGGTGAGAAATAAACTCTTTATTATTTTTTTAAGATTGAGTGAGCAGTATGAGCAAGCATCTGTTCACCTGTGGGACTTACTGGAAGGGAAAATTTGTGGAACAACCTGTAAGTATAGTCTCTGTATTAAGAGAGAGCGCCCTGAATTTGTGTGGAAATACAGAGTTTGATATAAGAGAACTTTGACAATAATTATCTTTGCACACTTTTAGAGTAGCCGCTTTTTTTTTTCAGACCTTAGCTGGACTGTAACAGAATAACTTAGTAAAGTATGAACTTACTGTGTAATTTTTAGATCTTATTTTTTTACTGATGCAGCATTGCTCAGTATTTAAGCTTGGTCCATTCC
>NW_009726736.1:13037-27623 GCF_000703405.1 Apaloderma vittatum
CTGCTGCTGGTGGTGCTTAGTAGAGATTCTTTGTTTTCTGGAAACGTGTGTGTGAACAAGGAGCTTTGTTGATACGACCTAATCTGTAAACTGCCATGGCCTTACTTGGTGCGATGTTCTGCTCCCCCGTGTCTCCTGCAAAAAGCTTTCTGGTTTTGCCCTATTTTGATGGATTAACTCTGTAAATCAGGGTGTGATCATACAAATGGAATGTTTTCTTACAGAAATGTAAATTTTGGCAAATATATAGCTTGTAACACTGGACCTTAAGAAAATTGCTCTGCTGGGCAGTTGTCCCTTGTATTGTGGGGAATTTTTGAAGTCTTTTAATTGGAAGGCAATAGGAAAGTTCTGGGCAAGATAATCCTCTTTTTGCAGGTAAAAGAGCTGATAACTTTCCCCCTTTAAAAAAAACAAACTAAATATCCTTACTATATTAGAATAATATTGAGGTTTTGAAAGTGTTTATTTTATTCCATTTGTAGAAGGTGAAAGGATAGTATTGTTATGTAACCTATTTTATTGAGGAATGATGCACAGGAGTTTGTAAGGTACCGTGGCCTTAATGGTAGTAAGATTTTTCTTGTTTGTGGCAGAACTTCCAATTGTTTATATAGTTGAAATGAAATTTTGTGTAGAGGTATGAGGTTCATATCTTTTTTTAATTAACACTTGTTCTGCGAGAACTCAAATCTGAAACGTGATGTTAGATCTTGGGAAGACCCCAAAAATGTGCAACACACTTTTTTTTTTTTTTTTAAAGAGATGGAAGAAGGAGAAGGTCTGGGGATAGTTTTTAAGAGAGCTGATGTATGCTCCTTGGAGACCTAGTCATTCTCTTACTGGATGAAGCTGGGCTGAGCATAGTATCTGGTTCTCAGGATGAGCTTTTAGTGATGCCGTTGGCAGCTGTCGCTCCTTTCCTTTGTCGTATAATATGGATGAATTTTAATGTATTTTTGAGCTCTTCTCTTTGTACGTATTGATTCATACAGTGGTTTTCACTTTTCAGACGTGCATTGCAAATCTTCCATTTTTAGTCTACGTTTAGTCTTTGTGTTTTGTTGCCTCAACAGTCAGTAATGCCAAAGTGGCTGATTTGGTTTGGGTTAAGATCCCGCAGCATTCATCTGAGGTGCTGAGTGCGAGCTTGTACTTGTTGCACTTACAAAGGCTGTTCTGAGCCACTTCACCGCAGGGTAAGAGCCTTCCTGAAGGTGATACCTGTGTAAAATTGTTTGTACTGGCAGTTGTTTTGTAAGAAATGGACATGCAGTTAAGTTTTTATTTAATTAGGAAATTACAAAAAAAAATTAGTTACAGTTGCAACTTCACTGGGTTTCCAAAACTTTGCAAGCTGAAAAACAAGCAACCAGAGGTTTTTGAAATAGCAGAGTAAAGGTCTGGTAATTAAATTCATAAACTTACCTCACTTTCAAGTATTTCACTAATCTTCTGAAGAGTATTATCCTCTCAAGATGCTCCTTTGCCCTTCTCATTTTTCTGAATGGAAGTGGATTAGTTATTGATTCATTTAATATGACTTAGCAAGACAGAAGAAAATCTCCAACAGTAGTGTCAGTGGACTAGCTTGGGCCAGCAACTTTTGCCAGCAGAAGGGTGATGAAATTTATGTGGGATCTTTGGGAAGGAAGGAAAGGGTGATTAGGATTGAGTTACAGTTACTCTTTAACTTCCTCCGTTTTTGCAGATAAAGCGCTGAAGGAGATTGTTGAACGTATTCTTCAAACTAGTTACTTTGATAGCACCCATAACCATCAGAACGGGTTATGTGAGGAAGAAGAGGCAACACCTGCACCTGCAGTAGAAGATACTGTAGCAGAAGCTGGTAAGAAAGTGCAGATACCTTGTGACCAGAATGGCCGTGTGTGTTGTACTGTCTTGTCTCTAGGGATGCATCAGAATGATACAATTGCAAATGCAATTTTAACTGCCGAGGACGCCTGTCTCTGAATTCAGGTGTTCTAGTGTTTTGAGTAGAAATGTCAGTTCTCGATAATCAACTTTACATCTGACCAAGCAACCTATGTAGGTGGAGTCAGCCATCTGTTCAGCCCTGCCCTGAGGAAAGAAAAGCAGAGGTGTGTTCCAGAAAAGTCCTGTAAGGCTGACTCTTGCCAGCTGCTTCTTTGGAGGGGCTGTAATCATTCCTAACGTCCACATTTAAACGTGTTCCATCATGTGCAAGGAGAGGCTTACTGTTCCAGCTGTGGAGCGTCAGCTGAACGAAGTAACAGAGTCACCTGGTACTTGATTTTGAACATATATGTCAGCATTTGTCTGTCTAATATGTCACTTGCTGAGATAAGAATCCCAGCTAAAACCTAAACTATTTAGAAGCAGGTTTATGCGTATGAAAATTGTTGTGAACATCTCTTTCCTATTTTGTTCTCCTGTAGAACTTTTCAGTGTGATTTATAAACAAAACTTTGCTTGTAATGTTAGGATGATCAAAGATCAAAGTTCTGGTTGCCTGAGGCTTCTCTGCTTTTCAGTGGTTCCCACCAGTTTAATCCTTTGTTGGAAGGGAGGGCTCTTTGAAGCAAAGAGTATGTCCATGTACTTAAGAAACATGATTATATGGTACCAGACTTTTAAGAAAGAAAATCGTGACCTTTTTTCCCTTTTGAATATGTTGTGGAGAAAATTGAAATTTGGAGTAGCTGAACATAGCTCTTGACAGCACGAATTTAACATGTTTGGTTTTTTTTTTTTTTAATTCAAAACTCAAACTTGTTATTGCCAATTCTCTATTAAGGTCCTGATGGTTTTGTTTTCTTTGGAGACCTAAGTTTCTTCTTAAACTACCTTGTAACGTTAGGTCTGTTTCTCAAGCAGCAAGTACTTAACTGTAAAGTCAGCAGTAGCGAGGCTCTAATTTCGGATCTAATCAAAATCCCATCCCCCTGAAGGTAGCAAGCTTCCAATCCTAGGTGTTAGTGTCACTCAGGAGTAAATGTGTCCTTTCATTTTTATACCCAGCTCTACTTGCTGCATACTAGTAGTCCAGAACACCTTTAAAGCCAATGTGTTTGATAAATGGCTGCTGCAAAGATGCATCAGACTTCTTCAAAATTCCACTTCTATTGGGGGAGACTTTTTCGTCTAACTTTGTTATCTTCCAGGTCTGTAACATAAGGGGGGGTTTTCACATAAATGGTACATTTGTCTTACAGAACCTGATCCAGTGGAAGAATTTACTGAACCAACTGAAGTTGAATCAACTGAGGTACTATTCACTGGAAAGATTGTCATTTTGTATAGCTTTAATGCCACTTACTTTTACTTTCATACCCTTTCTTATTTTTATTTTAGTATGTTAACAGACAATTCATGGCAGAGACTCAGTTCAGCAGTAGTGAGAAGGAACAGGTAGATGAGTGGACAGTTGAAACGGTTGAGGTAAGATCTTGTGTACTGCAGGTAAAATTGCAATCCCTGTTTCCGCTGACTCCCAATTCATGCTAGGTTTTAGTATTGCACCCCTTCTCCCCCAATATTAATAAAAATATATATATTTAACTAGGCATGGACTCACTACTCATTCTTCAATTACATATTTAGCTCAGGAGTAAATAAAAATCATGCAGACTGGCTAAGTTTGCAAAGAACTTGCTTTTGTAGTGGCTTGCTTGGGAAAACGGGACTTCAAAGGCTTAGACTTAAAAAGATTTAAAAGATTATTTTTTAAAAGGCTTTTTTTGTTTGTTTTAAGAGAGCTTTGCTGCAAGTGCAGAAAACTTAAGTTTATCTACACAGCTCCTGACAGCATCGCATAGTTGTGTGTTGTATTGAGCAGCTCCATGCAGAGGGAGCTGAAAATTACTATCTCAACTAATATCTAATCCACATTGCATATGCACATAATATGATGTTAAAAGTACCCTTGAGTATACATCTCTGCTTTCAGGAACTGTATTTTTTCAAGGATTTTACTTGGTTTACTACTTTGCAGTGGAGTGATTATTCACTTGTGACGTTTGTGGTACATTGCTATTGGGATCCATTCCCAATTTAGTACTTTAGATTCTGGATTTAACTGCGTGTACAGATCCACCATTCTGTTATTCTGGAATTAATGTTCTTTACGTAGTGGAAAGGACAGGTCACATGGAGTCACTCGGATGTTTGGTATTTTGGAACTTGGGTTGTATCCATCTGTTAGGAATGACCATCAGTAGCGTCTTTTAGGTGCTGGAGACGTAATTTTCGGTTAACTTTACCTTCTGGAGCAGCCAGTTATAGGTGGTCAGGTTTTTTAGACTCTTCCTTGGTGTCTCCAGACCCTTTTAAGTGTAGGAGTGGAGTAAGTGTTTGTCATCTCTTGAAGTGGAGAAAAAGAGCAGCTGTTTTGATGTGATTAGATAATCTGCCTGATTTTACATTTGGTCTGTCTGAAATCTGTATCTTGCGGTGTTGAAGACCACCAAGAGATTAAATAATACTTGTGATGGATGTGAGCCTTCTAGAACTAATTAGACAACTTTGCCACTTACGCGAATGATTTGGTACTATTTTGTCTTGGTATTCCATTCCCTTACATAAAGATCCCTAAAATATCACTGCTGTTAATGTGATTTAAGATAGCTCTTTGGGAAAAAAAAAAAAAATGAAGAAACCCTCCGAAACCACAAATTAAAGTCATGCTTGATTGTGGTATTCTTACAAGAACATGGTATTTTGAAGTTCATGCAGGCTTCAATCTATCTTGAATTATATGTGTTTCTTGAATTATATGTGTTTCTCCCAAGTGTCCAGAGTAGCTTAGAGGGTCAGTTCTCTGTAGTTCTTAGTACTGATGGAGGCACAAGAACGTAGGAAATGTCCTTAGGATTGACGCCTGTTGTGCTTCCCTCTGCTCTTAAACTATAAGGCTGTGTATTGTGCGGTTGAAAACTCAAACGCTTCCTCGTGGGAATAATAATAATCTGTGGTAATGATTTTAGTATGGTTAAAGAGTTTGAGCTGTAGTTTTGCATTGGATATTTTGGAAACTCCTCACTTTCCACACATCTTTACTAGTCACCTACATCTGGCTTACGTCAGCTTTCTTTTCATGAAAGAACACAAAGGATATATACAACTGGTTCTTCATAATTAAGAACTGTGTTTTCTCAGATTTGACACAAAGAGGGGAAATTGAGAATTACTGTTTTTGAAGTTACTTTTGGTGTTCTTACTGGCACCAAAATCCCACTTCTCATGGGAATGCAACTGAATTGTCCTTAGGGAAGATGACGATACATGTTGTATAGAGCTTTGGAGCTATTCAGCTCAAGATCGTTGTGGCACTGGTATAGTAAGAGCTGTAAATGATAGCTGTTAATTTTGGAAGCTGATAGTGTTCTGAAAGAGCATTTACACAGAAGATTTCTGTAATTGTTTGTGAAGGGGAAGGCTATCACAAATGTCTCTCTTTGAGCAACCCTTGAGTAAAAGTGATACGTTCAAGATTTCTGTGGTCTGGTATGTTTATGTCTTGAGAAGTGCTGGTATTGCACAGCGACATTTCTCTGCGGGCCTTCCGTAAGTTTAAACAATTTGCTTGTGAATTTTCAATGTGTATTTGGATTATATGATGTTTCAGTTTTTGGTGAAGATGCCCTTTATTGGTAATAGTGAGGGGTTTGTGGAGTTTTTGTTGTTTGGGTTTTTTTTTAATTGTATTTTATTTGTTTCCTTTGTAAGTATCTGAATCTCTGTCTTAGATTACACACCTTGGGTTGGATGGATGGGCGTGTGTTTTGTGTAGAATTGGAAACTGGTCTGCAACTGCCAGATTCCACGTTCATTTCTGGCTGTTTTGTGATCTCATTAAACTCTCTCTACGTCTCCTCCTTTGCCCCTGTGTATTCCCTGTCATCCTCCTCTGCTGGTGTCTGGGCAGCTCTGCCTCCTGAGAGGGAAGGTCAAGGTGTAGGAGATCGGGAGGCAGAGGTTCAGAAGGTGAGCGTGTAATTTGATGAGTCCAATACTGTTCTGCCGAGAGGTTCAACATTCCCAAAAGAAAAATTTCCCCTTGCTGCTGCGCCCCCACGATGAACGGAGATATAAGGTTGGGTAATGATGTGGTTTTGAATAATGATTCTTATATTTGAGTAGTCTCCGTACCTTTTTCATGCAGAATACTGTAGGAAAGCTGTTCACTTTAGAACTGTGTCCTGTCCTTTGGCAACTTAATATGCAAAACTCAGAAATTATTTATAGTAGTTTTGTCCTACTGTGATTACAATAGGTCAGAGTACCAGATAATGATAAGACTAAAGGAATAGACCCTAAAGAAGGAGATTAGAAAAAAACAATGTAAAAGAGTGAGCACCATCTGAAGTTAGCACTGCTTGTGGAAAAGCAAAACGTCTGAAAAAATTGTGTCCCTCTACTGCGTTTTGGATTATTCCATCAACTTGGTTTTTTTCTTCAAGATACTGAATTGTTATGAATGACTTGGACTTTGTAAGTTGAGTGGTAGTACTCAAATAATTAAGAGCATTTTTGGTAATAATTATGTAGGCAATGAATAGCTGTGGCTCAAGTTTCACCTGATCATCCAGCTTGCTTCTTTTCTTTGCTTGCATTTTTAAAATATGCAATGTGCAAGAAGTCTGCATATATATGTGCTAAATAACTTTTTCAGAGAAAAAAAATTCCACTCACAGGGATTAATTGTTAATTTGGAAACGGGTCATAATTTGAAGTTGGGGAACTGTGTAATCCAGAAGAGCAGTTGTGCTTGTTTTCCATTGTGGACAGCCCTAAGGCATACTTCCATAAGAATTGCCAGATTGCTTCTCTTTGGATAGCTAACAGTGGAGATTTGGATCTGAAGGGAATCTTGAAGGGAATGTAGGTTGCAGTTGTGTTTTAGTTTTGGTCAGAGATTTTTTTTTTTAATTGTTTTTTTATTTTCTGTTACAGCTGGCTAGGGATTTTGTCAGTGAAAGAATCATTGGGACTTTGTGAGGCGATTGCATGTGCAAAATGTCCCATATAAACAATGTTTGTGAATCTGAGCAAGGAGTAAGCATGCCCCAATATGCTCTAGGTTTCTGTGAGAAATTAAAAAAGAAAACCATCAGCTTTGAGGATGGATAGCAGGAGTTCAAGTTTAAAGTTCAGACCTGTGGTTATAGAACTGGCCTAAAATAAGACTGTTCTGTCACTTGTCATGACTACTGTACAGAAGTATGTCTTCTGTGTTTCTAAGAAGAAACTGTAAATACTGAACTTTTCAGGTGCATATATACTCATTTATATACTGCACAACTGCACCTGTTTGTTTGGAAGGTAATTACTAATAAAAAGCTCATGGAAGTAGAGAAGTGATGAGAAGCGATTGACAAGGATCATATTCTTAAAGGACGGTTGTTGACATGAAAGCAAACTGAAAATGACACTTGCGTGTTGTGGAAGTTACCTAAAGAGCAAAACGGGTTAGGAACACAAAAGTGCTACTTTGTGCAGCTTGACAGTCCTTCTAACCATCTGATTTCAAGCTGTTTGATGGATGTTCTTAGATGCTCCTGTTCAGCTATCCTGGTTGCTCTGCTGTCTTTGATAAGGTGGTATTTGAAAGCATGTTGTTGTGTGTTGTCCCTCTGGTTATGTGCGCCCTGTTCCAATATGTGTAATAAATCTGAGTTTTCTCGCTCCCTCTGAGTTGTGCTTCTGGTGTCCCCCCATGGTGCTGTCTTGCACTCTCTGTCACACGATGCCTCCTGCTGTTCTCTGACACCAGAAATCAGATAGCTAGGATAATGCTTAAGAACTCAGGTCTCTAGGTGTTGCCATGAAAACCTAAAATTTTAAACTCTTAAGAAAGACCCCAAAATTCTGACTCTACTTAAATTTATCAAAAAGGTACGAGAAAATAATTATTCTCTATCTGTGCCTACTTCTGAACCTTACTCTCCTCTGACTTTCTTTAAATTTTCAAATGTTGATAAATTGCTGTCTCAAATCCTGCTCTAAAAACAAATCCCCATAACATTGAACAGTTTTTATGCTAGCGCTGTTCTTAATGGGGGATAAAGTTGATGGAAGGAAAATGCAGAGCACAGTCAGAACTTTGGGTGAAGTGCCCAGATGAGTAGCTGGCCACCAGTATTGGCATAACTGTAGGAGGATGTAGTATTTTTCTTCGGGAACAATGTAGTAATTACGTCCTTAATGAACTAGGCAATAGCCATAAATTTCGAGAACTGCTGAGTGACTTCTGTGCAGTGCTAAATTAAGCTGAAATTTCACTTGGTTGCTTGTTTCTTACTAGGTTGTAAATTCGCTGCAGCAACAGACACAAGCTACGTCTCCTCCAGTTCCTGAACCTCACACGCTCACTCCTGTGGCTCAAGCGGATCCTCTTGTTAGAAGACAGCGAGTACAGGACCTCATGGCGCAGATGCAGGGCCCGTATAACTTCATGCAGGTATGATGAACCCGCCCTAACGTGAAGCTAGAACCAAAGAAGTAAAATAGCACTTTCTGGCTGTTAATCACGATTTAGAGTCCGCTGCAGTTTATTTAAAAGATGCAGTGGTCACACAGATCATGCAGCGCTGTATGGCAAGAGCTCGTCCAAAGCTTGCTAGCCTGTATTGCTGTCAGAGCACAACTAGGATGTTACTTCGCTTTTCAGTCCTTGTCTGTCCTAAATCTACAGAGAAGGCAGAAAGTTGCGCATGAGCAGGCGCCACGGTGTAATCTGCCGGAGTGAGACCAACTTTGAAGCAGCCCTTCTGTAAGCTAGTTAAATGTTATGTTTTGAAAAACTTGTACGACATGTGAAGATAATACTTTTTGGATTGCCTTTTGAAGGCTTTCTTTTAACACTGGGAGATAATGGATTACATCAGAAAACACCTCTCTTCCTCCACAAAGAAAGAATAGACACCTTGGTAACATGAAGCATACGCTTCTTATATTCATTTTCTGTTTGTTTCTTCCTACAAAGTACTAATTTAAGATTAGTTCACTGCCTATTCTGTCTGACTAATAAAATCTCCTTGCAGTTATCTGTCAGATAACTCTAATTTGTGTAGATAGACTGAATTTTTATTGCGATAACTACACTTTTGAATTTTTCATATGTTAATTGATTTAGATACATGATAAAACCAGCAATTTTGTAACTGTGGACTGGACTTCCTTTATTGTGACTTTGGTGTTTCTGTATTCTGAATGTTAATGTTTTAAAAATACAGTAAATAGGATTTGATTTTTACTGTTTTTATCCCAGGACTCTATGCTGGAGTTTGAGAACCAAACACTTGATCCTGCCATTGTATCTGCACAGCCCATGAATCCAGCACAGAATTTGGACATGCCACAAATGGTTTGCCCTCCAGGTTTGTAATGGTAAATCTTAAACATAAATATTGGGTCAGCCTGTATTACTGCTACGCAGTAAAAGGATCATCACAAGTAATAATGCAGTAGTGTTAAAGGGAGTTTTTCTCAGAATTGTGACTGTGCTTTTGAAGCATACTATTTCTAGACTTCCATTCTCACTTTGTAGATTTTGCTTGGAGATGTGGAACATTTTAAACTTTATTTGCTTAATGTTTTGGAAATCACTGGATTATTTTGGACAACTGGAAAAAACGTACCTTGCACAGATATGGTAATTGGTATTTTGAGCTTTGCCATGCTAAAGGCATGATCATCTTTACAGTGATCAGCTCTAAAATAGCTGAATTAGATAAGATGGTAATGCGGTTCTGTAAAAGGCGTGACTGTATTATGTAATAAGTGAAATTATTTTACTTCAGTTCATGCAGAGTCGAGACTTGCCCAGCCTAGTCAAGTTCCTGTGCAACCAGAAGCTACACAGGTAAAACGTATTTTGGATTTTAAATTGATTTAAGGCTTTATTGACATTTTATATAGGATTTAATTCCTAACTCTATGAGAAACTCAAAGGGAAAACTGAAGTTCTGATTCTGGGAAATCGTTTGTCTCCATTATCACTCACAAGCGTGACTATTTACAGTTTTGATGCGATGCAGATATTGCATATTTTCTGTAACGGAGTCTTACTGGGCATTGTCCTGCTTGGAAAAGTGTTGGGTTGAAGTGTGCACTCTGTGTAGGGGAGCAGAGGCTGTAAAATGAGCAAATTCAGTCCATTGGAAACGAGCACTTCATATGAGCTTGGAGTTCATTCATTTAAGCTTTTGTATATTTTTCTCTCTCTCTCTTCCTCCCACTCTGTCTTTCCCCAGCTTTATTGTTGTGGTACTTGGGGTTGCATAAGAAAATGAGAATGATGTTCTTCAGTAAAAGCAAATACATGTCCAAGTGATCCAGAAATACCCACAGGGTACAGTCCGGCAGAGGGTGGGTGCTGCAGCATGTTAGAATCTATGTCAAGACGAGGCGATAAAGCCTCTACTTGTTTTCAATGGTTGTAAAGATTTGCAGGACTATGTACTTGTGCTAGACAGCACCATTCAGTCTGACATTCTCTGGTACTTTTTATTCAACTGTGCATGAGCATCACCTGACTGGGGAGGGCTTTGGGGTTTTTTTTGTTAGGTTCCCTTGGTTTCTTCTACAAGCGAGGGATATACAGCCTCCCAACCCATGTATCAGCCTTCTCACACGACAGAGCAACGGCCACAGAAAGAATCAATTGACCAGATTCAGGCAAGTGAGATTTCACAGGAGTGGGAAGGACTCTGGGCGCAGGTGTGAGCAAATGTCAGTCAATGTTTCTTTGTAAATAATGTAATGTCAACCTCTTGTTAAGGCCATTTCAGTTCCATTTAATTTCAAAATTTTGAGCCTGTCTGTCATCAGCAAGTCCTTATAAGGCGACATTCAATTTACAAGATGGTCTGTTCAGTTACAAGCAACCTGCCAACATCAGCATATGAGCGTCAGGATTGTGGCTTAGGAAATGATCTGTTGGTTTACATTGGCTAGCATTTAGCCCAGACACTTGCTCGTTTCCTCCTGTACTTTTTTCTAGTTGTGTTTCAAGTAAATGAGGGAGAAACCTGCTAGGTTTCTCCCATTGTGCTGGTGTGACTGATGCTATTCAGCTGCAGTAAAAAAAAACTCATTTGTTGAGGTGAACCCAAGGCGTTCTCACTTGTTTTTAAAGTTTGGAGGGTTTTTTATTAGTCAAAAGCTGCTAAATGTTGCTTGTTTGAATTATTAGGCTTCAATGTCACTGAATGCCGACCAGACCCCATCATCGTCATCACTTCCCGCTGCATCGCAGCCGCAGGTGTTCCAGGCTGGATCTAGCAAGCCTTTGCATAGCAGTGGAATCAATGTTAATGCAGCTCCATTCCAATCCATGCAAACAGTAAGTAGTAAATTAATGTTTAATCCCTTTATTTTGGTAGTCATTCATTTAAGCAGTCTCCGGTTATTCGCGTTTCTCAGACTTGCGTTGTTACTTCTTTGTGTGATGTGAGGAAGAACTGTAAACAAATGTGTGGGACCAGCAGCTGTTTTTGTACCATTCCAGGTATTCAACATGAATGCCCCTGTTCCTCCTGTTAATGAGCCAGAAACCCTTAAGCAGCAAAATCAGTACCAGGCCAGTTACAACCAGAGTTTCTCCAATCAGCCTCACCAAGTAGAACAATCAGATCTTCAGCAAGAGCAACTCCAGACAGGTAAACTTAACTGCAGCAAAAACTAAACTGGCAACAGCATCAGCAGAGCAGATGACCATGCTGTGAAGTCCTAGGTGCTGTAGCAAAGCACGTCACATGGTCTCAAATGTTCTTCCTAGCCTTGGGAAGCTTTCCGCTGAACAATACTGGGTTTTGCTGATTTTTCAAGGGTTAGAAATAGCACAGGAAAATGAGCCAGGCCAGCCCTAATCTTGCGCGCATTAGGAATGCTTGTTGCTGAGCTTATGCTCGAGACTTCTTGCCACTGACTTAAATCAACTCTCTACCATTTCTGGGTTGTTTTAATATTGTGGACTATCTGCCTAGCAAATGAGATATTTAATTCTACAGTTGATTTTTCTTGGAATGGATGAGCATTTACCGGTGTGTTCAGTGGCATTTCAGAGCTTTGAATTGTAAACTTTGAAGGAAGTGTAGGTAGGAACATAAACAAACACAGGCTTTGAAGCTTTTTTTTTTTTTTTAATCCCTTTTTCCCCCCAATTCCAATATAGTGGTTGGTACTTACCATGGCTCCCCGGACCAGACTCATCAAGTGGCAGGTAACCACCAGCAACCGCCCCAGCAGAATACTGGATTTCCACGCAACAGTCAGCCTTACTATAACAGTCGAGGAGTATCTCGTGGTGGATCACGTGGGGCTCGTGGCTTAATGAATGGTTACAGGGGACCGGCAAATGGATTTAGAGGTAAACACCTTTATTAAACTCCTGCAGTTGACTTTCACTTCTTTCTGGAAACATGGTCGAGATACCAAGTGTTAAGCTGGCCTACAGGTTTTTTTATAACATAGTAGTATCTCTGCAAGATGTTGACACTTGTAGTAAAAAGTGTGTTTGCTTAAGTTAAGCAACTTAAATGTTTGGTTAGGCTTCCTACCAGGTTATAAACAAAGAAGTGTTTTTTTCTGTTCTGTGCTGAAGGTTTAGTGTTAATTTGATAAGACATGTATTGCAAGTATAAGCAAACAGGGAAATATCCAACAATTTCACAGCCATCAAGTGAGAAATTCAAATGTCAGTTGTTATTTCCAGTTCTATTTCCAGTTTTGGTAGAAGCAGTATATTGTAGAGTTCCAGGCTTCATCATACCGAGAATAGACTGGATAATGTAGAACTAAAGGAACAAAAAAAGTGCAAAAGCCATTACTCTAAGGGAATTAACAAGAGTGGAGGGATGGTATTTTAGTTCTGGATAAATATGAGAAATTTCATGATGCCTGGAGATGATTCTCTGTGGCTGGCAATGTTCCGAAGCTGTGTAAGTTAGAGTGGGAGAGAAGGTTTCCTTGTCAAGTGTTGCAGAGTTGGATGCAGTACTGTCTGCTTTTGCCATATTCTTTTCCTCCTACATAGTTAGAGAGTAGAGGAGAACCCTGTATAATAAGAATACTGCTGATTGTGATAGGGTGTGCAGTGGTCACTGCTTCTCTGAAAGTTGATCTGGACTCTGTTAGACCCAGGACATGGTTCCTGGCCTTCAAGAGTCTTGCTCAGGAGCAGCTTTGTCACAGCTCTTAGGTTTAGATCTGAGTGTTATGTTTAGTTTTGGATTGAACATTATGTAAATCTAGCCTCAAATACTGGAGAAATATATTCTATTACTCTCTCCTCTCAGTTTTTACTAGGTCTCCCTTGTTCCTTGTAATAGAATTAGCACTGATTGCTTGACCTGCAGGTAAACAGTACTTACTAAAGGGTTTTTTTTCCTTTAGGTTTAGATAAAATGCTGTTACTGTTTATATAGTAGAATAAAGCAGTAAGTTGTCATTTCCCAGTGAAAGACCTATACCTTGTTCCTTAGGAGGATACGATGGCTACCGTCCTTCCTTTTCCAACACTCCAAACAGCGGTTACACGCAGCCCCAGTTCAATGCTCCTCGGGACTATTCGAACTACCAGCGGGTAAGCTGCTGTTGTGTTGTGACGGTCTAAAAGCAGAATTAAAAAAGTATCTCTCAGCAAAAGCACTCAAATGCATTAGTGAAAACTTGTCCAAGGACTTCTCGTATTGCTAATGAAGACAAAAGGTTTGGGTACTAAGCAGATATTTAGAAATAGCGGAATATTAAATGGCTGATTGTATTTGGGAAATGTCTTATTTGGCCAATTAATCTCTAAAGCATGTTGAGTGAATTATAAAGAACTCTTTCTTAAATACAATTAATTTCACAGCTTTCTGAGAAACTTAAAGAACATAAATCCGTTAACTTAGGAAACTTGTTTGGGATTGCCTGTCTCCTGCAGTGCTGATATGTTGCTCTGAAATGTGCGTAGAAATTTGTTGTTTTGAGGGAAGTACACTCACTTTGCTCCAAGCTTAGTCTGGCTGGAAGATGTCTAACTTTGTCTAACAAGTATTTGTTAGTAAATGAGATGAGAGATTCTGATCCTGCCATTAGAACGTGCTTCATTTATTGACTGGTCCTTCAGCAAGTTCCTCTGGTTTTGACCCTTATGTAGTTTGAAAAAACAGAATGCTAAATATGTCTATTTCCATTTCTTGTTTATGTTGAACAACATACCCTGTGACTGGAGAGAGAATTTGTACATGTTATTATACCTGCTGGGTACTAGTAGGCATAAGGAATTATTTTTCTGAGGTGACTTTACACTAATAAAAGGCTGTATGTTGAAGTCACAGGTGTTACGTTGGTGCGTATTGTTTTAAAAGATCCTTATTTTATTGACAATTCATAGCTTCTTGAAACGTAACAGCATGCTCTGGTTTATATGATAACTGTTTTCATTTCTTTGCTTTAGGATGGATATCAACAGAATTTCAAACGTGGCTCTGGACAAAGTGGACCTAGGGGAGCTCCTAGAGGTAATTTCTGAGTAGTGAATAATTGATCTGGACTGAATGTAAATTTTCGATCCAAGTTTTGGGTTTAAAAAGCGATCTCACTCCTGTTCAGCAG
>NW_009726736.1:27654-35553 GCF_000703405.1 Apaloderma vittatum
GGAGTAAGTTTACTTTCCTCTGGCCTCATAGCTGACCCTGCTTTGTAACAGTGGTTGGACTTGGAGAAACTCTTGAAGTCCCCCTCTGACTTGAACTATGCTGTGATCCTTTGAACTTGCGTTTGAAGTTTAGTTGACCATTGGATGAGGAATTCTTTGAAGAGAAGTTAAAAATTGCTTTTGACACTTCAAATGTAGCAGAACCGTTTAGCTGCCTTTTATTAACAAAAGTCATAGGAAAATTATTATTGAAAGGGAGATTCCCCAAGGGACCTACAATTCTAATACACTCTAAGTGTGAGCTACAAGAAGCCTCGCTTTTGGTGAAGGAAGAGAATAACGGAAGGTAAAACATGATTAAGTAGCTCACAGCTTCCTTTTTAAATATGGTAAACTGATTGGTGCCTTATACGATTGCAAAACTTTCACTTGAAGTGATCGCAACTTTGTAGTTTTGGGGAAAAAAACATTGGGATAGAGCTGAAAACTGCAGAGACAGGTTACGTACTGTTGAGTATTAATTTGAAGGAGCTTTTGGAACCATATGTAGTCTAGATGCACACCAGAGAATTCATAGGTGGTGGAGACCAGAGCTTTTAGGGTTGTTTAAAAATATAAATCTGACTTCATGCATAATTCAAACGGCTTTTTGTGTTTTCTAGGTCGTGGAGGGCCCCCAAGACCAAACAGAGGGATGCCTCAAATGAATGCTCAGCAAGTGAATTAAAGAAACGACATGAAACGCCAAAACCACACTGGCCAGTGTACTATACATGTTACCAGAAGAGTTATTATCTATTTGTTCTCCCTTACAGGAAGTTTGTTGTAAAGGGACTCTTTTCATTACCCATAATGACAGGACTACAGTTGCCAGCTTTATATTACCTGGATATTGAAAGAAACGAAACAACGTTTACTCTGCATGTTCTGTCCTAAGCATCATCTTGAGCCTTGCACATGAGATTCAGATTCCTCACCCTTGCTAAGAGTAAAGCAAAAAGGCATTTTTCAGGGTGATCCAATCTCCATGGTTAACTGAAGTGGCAAGAAAAAGCAAAGACTCGCTTCTGATGTTTTAAAGCGGTGTAACAAATTCGGATCAAAACCTGCAAATTTACTGCGGTGGCAGTTGACAAAACTTAAATGTTCCCGTGAAAGGATGGAAAAGGTGAAGTGTGGCTTGGTGGAGCAACTGCATTTCAGCTTTTTCATATTAAATTGAAGCACCGAACAGTTAAAAGATGCGTAGTGATGCATATTTCCCTAAATAGACATATAGGCTTATAGCCAGTTTTTGACAAAAGAAGCACCCTTAGCTGCAGCACTCCTTATCACCAGAGCCCTCTCTACTGTGGCTGAGGATTTAAGATCGCTTGCATAACTGCTAATGTACTTGTGTAATTACTTTTTTTAAAAAAAAAGGGGGGGGGGGAGCTCCGATTTGGCACTTGAACAAAATTTTGCGACAAATGTGAGATATAATCTGGACGGCCACTGTATATTTGATGTGAAGTATTTAGATATCTCTTTGAAACACTTTTAAGTTTCTTTGATAGCAATGACTTTTGTAAGGATTGGTATTCTCTATCATTCCTTATGACTTGCACATTGTCTGTCACTAATACTTGACCTTGCTGTATTATCACCTAAATAACTGATGCCGGTACTGATGGAAATCTCTAATGGATAATCATAACACTTTTGGTCACATGTCCTTTTGTCTTTCCTGCAGCCTTGAAGGTTTTAAGAAATCTCAAATGCCCGCTGCTGCTGCCCTTTTAATTGCTCTCTTTTGAAAAGCACCAAGTATGTGTCTGAATTGGTTTTCCCTTTTAAGGGAAATGACAGCCAGCAGTTACAGTTCTAATGGTATAAGCAAGACAAATAAAACATGTTTATAAAAATTGTATCCTGGAACACTGGTTTTCAACGACTGAAACATTTAATGTGATGGGGTGACATTTCATGAGGTTTTGGGTTGGTTTTTTACCCCTTGATAGATCTTGTTTTGCCTGAATAGATGTAAACCCTCCTCCTGTTTTTCTGATTTTACTCTAATAGCTGTAACTTCTGGGAAGCTTCTGTTTTTATGGACTTTTCCTTTTCACCAAGGCAGCAATGTATAAAAGAAATGGCATAAGACTGGGAGCTGGAAAATACCAAGTCTTATTCAAGTTTTACTGCATCCTTGTGGTAGAATCTTTGGAAAATCACTTGTGCCTACCTTTTGCGCACATGCACTCTCTCTGCAGTGGGGAGAATATAGTGATAGCTGCCTCCATCGAGGTGTTGGTAGTTCTGTTGCATTCTGTAGCACGTGCAAGAAGAAAAGTGCTATATCTGTTAAATATTGCTCATCAAATAATTCCTACCTGTGGAAAAATGAAATTGAGGAACAACTGTGTGTTAGTTAACCGTTAAATGCAGACCCAAAGGTTGTTTTCACTCAGAGGGTCGTTTCTACTTTGTATCACAACTGAACTTGCAGAACTCTTAGTCGGATGTTTTGACTTCATTGTGAAATAATCTGCAACTCCGTACGACCAGGTGGTGATATCACTTTTCCATGTTCTGTGTGAAGAGCACAAATGAGGAGGAGTGTTTTTGTGGAGAAAAGTGATAAGCTTGTGAAGACAATGTTGCACACCAGACATCTTGAAAGGGTGCTGATGGCTAGAAGCAGCAGTTTTAGCCAAGGCCTAGAAACATTCCGTACCAGTGTAACAATATCAACTGCAGTCCCCTGAGAAGTTGCTGTTCTGTGTCTTTTTTAGGAAGCTATTACTGAGATTATAGTCCCAACTGTTTTTTAACTGGAAAAAAAAAATAAAAAGACAAACCTTCTAATGTTGAACTGATGTAGGAAAACAGTAAATTCTTTAAAAAATATTTTATTTTTTTGTGCATCGGCTTTACTTTTTAAATGGTTGATAGAACACAAGCTTTTTCCATTGCACACCAAATGCTTCTTAACTAGCTAATTGTAGTTTGACAGTAAACTTGCAGCATACTGAATTAAAGGCCACTGAATGGATCAGAACATTCCACTTCAAAGCTTTTGGGTTTGCGGGTTTTTTTTCAACTGAAATTTCTTAATAAAACGTTGCATAGCTGAGAGGCCTCTTAATTGAGGTACAACTTTGTAAGCCTTTTCATGTATGAAAATGGTCTTTAGAGTAGCTGCTCTGCTGTATGCTGATAGAGGGAGATGTGTTATAATAATAACAACCGTAAAAAAAAGTACATAAGCTGTGTTTAATCTGGGAATTTGCACTGACTCCTTTAATCTCAATACCTGCGTCTAATAAACTGTACTGAAAAGTCGGCTCGAGTCACGGTACGGCACAGAGATCCTCGGGCTGGTTTTCTGACCTGTTCAGGGGAGCTTTTAAGTGTTTGCCTTCCAAATCCAGCACTCCTAGAGAGGTCTTTAGCACAAGATGATCTTTTGAAGAAAGCCCATTCTAAGAAGTAACAGGGCGGTTCCGGTTCTGTCGCGGAGCTTTGACGCCAGCGGGTGAGCTGCGGTTGTTTAGCTCAGGTGACTTAAGCCTGATGCCTGTGGTTGGGAAGTGTGAGTTGAGCATAAAAAAGTGCTACTTCTGAGCTGGCAGACACATCAGCTGCAGTCTTTGGTGGTTTCACCTGATTCTTCTGTGAAGTGGTATTTTGGGAGTATAACTGATGACTTTTGACTGCCTTCTTCCGGGTACAGCTCCTGTGAGGAGAGCCAGATCTTCTGTTTTGGCAAGGGCTTCGTTACCTCATCTTGCTGGGCTGTGATCACGTACAGCGGTCAGGCTTTGAGAGCAGACTTCTAGCTTCAGTGTCTTGCTTCCCCTTCAGTGCAAGGATTCATGAGTCAAGTCATTTACAAAGCGCTCAAATTTCCAGATGTTTCTACCTAATGTCACTGTGTCTGGGGAAACGTCAATCTTTCCTAGACATCCTGCAACTTAGTATTCAACTCGGAAATCATGAGCTGTCTCATGCCTTGGGTCAGCGTTGTCCTACAGTTTACTTCTGTTTTCTCCGTGTATACAAGATGTCTTTAAAACCAGTTCACCAGTACAACTTTCAGATTTAGCTGTGGTGGGTGTTGAGGATTTCACTTTACCCCAATTTTCTTTCCAAGATACTGATACAGATGTGAGGATATGAAAGAAAATTAAGAGTGCTCCTCATTAACCAGCCCCAGTAATAAGGCTGCCAGTCACATCTTAAAAAATGATCATCCCTCTTCTTGACTTGTGTGTGCGCACAACTATTGGAACAGATGCTTGTGGCTGGAGTTGAGGGTTGCAACTCTGTGAAGTAGACTGTGTATTTTAGTCTTTCAGATGAAAGGGTTTTAAGTGCTTGAGCTTGGCACCAAGTTCTACGGAGGGGGTGGGTGAGTGTTCTTTGTCACCGATTGACCAAAAAATCAGTGCCTCATCTCAAGTGCTTGCAGGATACAATCCTGAACAATAAAACTTTCCTTTTGAATTTAGATTATTTACTCTAAATCTAGACTTAAATATAGTTATTCTTTGGAACTTTACTGGAAACTGAAAATGGCGCAGAACTGCATAGGTTAATTCTGGTTTTCTCCAAATGACAAGATCTGTTAAAATTCTTTGTCCTATCACAATGTGAGCAGCCGAATGTTTGATTGGTCTTGTACTAGTCTTGGCTGTCTTGTGGTGAGTGGCAGAACTTAACAATAGGAGCTTTGACATGAATTTTGGGAAAATTCCCTTATTAACATCAACTTAGCATACCTGGTAGTCATGAAGAAGACTAATCACTTAAACCGTGTAGTGTGTTTCTGCTTGGCCAACTTTTTTTTCCAAAGGGAGGGAGATGGGCAAGGTCCTTCATCCTTCTGGTTTGTGAATGCTGCTTGTTTCTGCATTCAGATATTTTCCATCCTGGTCAGTATGTTTTCCAAGAGGAAAGGTTCTGTGCTTTTGTGAACTGCTCCACCTGGCTGCTGAGGGTTTGTTTGCATTCAAACTGTCTAATGTTAGAAGGACAGAAAACATGTGTGCTGTAGTAAACCATTAGAGAAACGTAACATCTCTTCCTCTGTTTGAAAGCAAGCTCCTGACGCTCATACACTTGTACAAAAACTTAAAAGAAGCGTCTTGGCTGTCTATTCCTATGGGTTTTTTGAAACTGAATGTTGAATTTTCGGTGTGGCATGGCAGAGTCTCTAATGAGAAACTCAGATTTTCTCAACTGTTTGTCTAAGGGAAGAGGTGCTATTCTATTAACCACTGTCTTAGGCTTTTTGAATATAATGTAATTAATTTGTGGCTCTGTAGACCTAGCCTTAATGGAGGGAAGAAAATGTGTTTTCTAAAATCCGCGTCCTAAAGCCAATTTGGGCGGTACTTACGAGAATTGTATTAGGAAAACTTCAGCTTGACATCTTGTTCTGAATTATGTTAGCAGTTATTAGCCCATCAATTTTAAAAGCTAGGTTCTGTTTTCCACTTTCTGACATTCATAAAATAATCAGATGGGCATAACTAGCTCAGTTCCAACTACGGTGGCTACTTCTCCTTTCTACAGAACGTGCTCAGATACCCAATAGTGGATTAAGAGTGCACCTGAAATTCTGGTATGGAGATAAGTTTTAGTGAATAGCCATTAATCTTTTAATAAATGAAAATGTATTTCCTTTTTTTGAAGCTATTAAATCTTAGAATAAATTTTAGTAATGCATCTGCCGTATAAAATAAGTCTTCAGAATTACATTTTAGTTAATTGTCAGATTTAAATTTTCTGATGGCCTTAAATATACCTGTATATATCTTTGCAGTTCTTTTAACTCAGCGTTTAAAACAAATTGGTCCATGGCTTGTGTAAACACTTGAAAAATAAATCTATTTAAATGTTTTATGTCCTTCCCTTTTAAGCAAATATTTTGTATCTAGACCCAAAGGAATTGTCTTGCTACACTTCTGTTGCATTGGTGGTTTTGTCTCAGTGACTGGGTTTACCTGGGTTCACCTCCTCAGCAAATACTGTTCTACAGCCTTTATGATTATCAGGTCAATACTTCTGTCATATTTTTGCTATATTTAAGTTTTAAAACTTAAATTTTTGTCCCAAAATACATCTGGTGGTATTAAACACATTTTTCCTATGATGTTGCCTGGTTTAAATACTTCATTATTCAAATGTTCGAGTTCAAAACTTTTTATTTTTTTGGCAGTATCAAAAGCTAAGAATAAATACATCTATGCAAGTAGCTTGGCTCAACTTTGGTATTGAAAGGTTAATGTTGCAGATTTTAGCTTACTAGGAATAGTTTTGCTGTCAGGTTTGAGAATAAATTCAGTGTTTCTGAAAACTTAGGATTTAAACCAGGTTGGATTGATAAATTGGTTTCTTGTTGCAGCCCACGGTTGGGCAACTTGAGATTTTGTACAGAAAACTTCCCAACAGCTGTGCTTTTTTTAAAGAGCAGAGCTTAGAAACATCACAGCTTACAAAATTTCCGTCTGTGGAGACATTCAAAACCCCCCTGGGCCCTGTCCTCCTCTGGCAGGGGGGTTGCACAGAATGATCTCCAGAGGTGCCTTCCAACCCCTGCCATGCCGTGATTCTGTGATAAACTACCTCGTGTTACTGGGAAGCAAGGTTCCTGACCTCTTTTGGGATTTCATAGTTTAGGATCAGATAATAACGTTATTTTTCTGTATCTGCACTCTGCTTTCTGCTGCCTTGTTTCGGCGGGAATACTGTGTATCCAAATGCCCTTTTTCATCCCCCTCCCCTCTCTTGACAGTACCCGAGGGCACCTAGTGACACGGAGCGTCTTTCTAAAATCCTTTGAGGTGTTTGCTCCAGTGGGGCTGAGTTTTGCAAGCAAGATTTACTTAGAACAAAAAAAAAATAATTTAAAAACCAAAATCAATGTTGCCATTGCGATCGATGTTTGGGTTTTCCCCTTTTCGCAGTCAGTTACGCTGATGGGGTGGGTCGGGCCTGTCCGTAACGTGGCTCCTCTCCACTTTCTGACCAAAACGGGGCCTGGGGACGGGCAGAGCTGGGTGTGCCCAGGCCGAGGGCAGCACGGCCGTGTCTTTTAACAACCCCCTTGGCAGCGGCTCCAGGAGACTCCTCGAGGAGCCTCTTCTAGCGAACAGCAACCGCACACCGGGGTAATCGCACATCAGAGAACCCTCAAACTGCAACTTCATACAGGCACGGCTGAGGCTTTGGTCAGGGTGTGTTTCCTCAACTCCACTGTGGCTTTCCAATGTGGAAAACTAGCTTAAATTCATCTCTTTAAAAAAGAAAAATGTATGTAATATAGCATCCTGGCCTACATCAGTAATAGTGTTACCAGGAGGAGCAGGGAGGTGATTGTCCCCCTGTACTTGACTCAGGTGAGGTTGCACCTCAAGTCCTGTGGTCGGTTTGGGGGCCCTAGGAGGGCACCTGTGGTACTAGAGCAAGTCAAAAGAAAACCCATGGAGCCGGTGAAGGGTCTGAGAAACATGTCTGATGAGGGAGCTGGGGCTGCAGGGAGCTGGGATTCAGCCTGGAGAAGAGGGGGCTGAGGGGAGACCTCACCGCTCTCTACAACTCCCTGACAGGAGGAGGCTGTAGTGAGGTGGGGTCGGTCTCTTCTCCCAGTGAACAAGTGATAGGACGAGAGGAAATGGCCCCGAATGGCGCCAGGGGTGGTTTAAATTGGATATTAGGGAGAATTTCATCGCAAGGGTTATCAGGCACTGCATCTGGTTGCCCAGGGCAGTGGAAGAGTCCTCGGCCCTGGAGATACCGAAGAGTCGTGTAGCCATAGTGCTCAGGAATACAGTTTAGGCGAGGACGTGTCTGTGTTAAATTAATAGTTGGACACGATCTTTAAGGGCTTTTCCCGATTTAGGCGAGTGTGCG
>NW_009726737.1:0-15685 GCF_000703405.1 Apaloderma vittatum
TAATTAGTTTTTTAAAATTTTCTTCCCTTTCGGCCTTAAAATGTGACTGAACCCCGCGTTTTATTTATTTTTCTCCCCGTTCATGAGGTGGAGGTGGAAATGATCGGCGTTAGCACGGGATGGGGGAGGTAAGAGAATGAGAATTAAAGACAGCGAGACGCATTTCGAGAGCTGCCCGCTGGAAATAACGCCCTTTTTCAGGCAAAAAAGGGGTTTTCTTCAGGCTGTTCACAAGTTTTTAGTCCGTGGATCTGAGAAATGCCTTGGTTCCATCTGCTGCTGCTCCCTTGAAGAGCACTGAGGTGGTGAAGCTTGGCACCGAGTGGAACGTGGTCACAAACTCAGCTCCGCTTCTCCTGCCGGGACGGGGCGAATGCAGCCCCCCTGCCAGGCCCCCAGCTCTGACTGCAGCTTCTCAGGGTGTGAGACACGGAAGGGACATCGTCACACCTTTCTTTTCTTTGCTGGGAGAATAAAATTTTTTAGAGGGCCCAATCTAGTCAACCTGTCGTGTTTTTATTATTTGCGTTGCATTAAATCAGTGATGCCGAGCATGGTATTTAAAAGTACATACCTTTGAAGCGTGGGCAACTTCAAATTTTATAAACCATCCTAGTGCAATTTGATGGTGTCTCCAAATCATTTAACCACTAGTAAAAAAAAAATCAAAACAACAAAGGGATCTGGAAATATTCCCACAGGGAAGAAAAATGGATGAGTTTACAAAGGCAACATTGTCCCTTCCAAGCTAGACACAATGCTGTTTTGTTCTCCAGATGGAGATTTCAGCTGGGACATCTGCACATGTAGATCCCAGTAGTCAAAACACTGCACCAAGTGAAGAGTGTGAATAGCTCCAGTCAAGCCAGTGTTTACAACTCAAGCCTTGCTTAAGCGCTTTCTGACTGGAGAGGGGTCTCAGAGGAGGACCAGGCTCTAGGTTTGTTGTGCAGCTTCCAACAAGAGTTTGAGAAGCAGCAGAGGATGCGTTTCACATCCTGGTATGATGGAAGGCCTAAAAAACGTACTGACCTGCAGAAAACACCAGCAACTTTGCATCACCTACTGTTATAATATAGTCATTTAAAAATATTAGAAGGCCACTTCTGGCTTGGGTATAATTATACAGGATGTCAAGTATAGAATGAGGAAGAGCACAATAGCTGCAGAGGACACGTCCCCAGCTCCCTTTGAGGGTAATGAAAGCACAGAGAACCGGGCATCCTGACTGCGAATGAAAGATGTGTTTTGCTTGTTGTTATTACTTTGCTAATTGCATACCCAAGGGAACGGTGGTTTAAATTATTGCAAAAGCTGTCATTGAGTGGCCTCGTTATTTAAAAACACCAGTTTGTTTCTGTGCCTCCTGTATAGATTGTTATGTAGGAAAACACAGTTGTATTTCTGGTTTTTAACTCATCCTAGTAAACAGTTTCTGCTTCTTCCTGCTGCATATGTGGGGCAATGGGACAAGGTGTAACAGATAATATCCACTTCCAAAGAACAAATTAATTATTATGCTTTGGTTTTTGTTCCACTTAAGGAAACCCGTTGATAAAAAAAATGCACAAACAGAGCTACTCTACCACCTAGAGGACCATTTGTAACGTCTTTGAAGTAATTATATGTATGCGTACGCGTGGCCTGATTCTCTTGGTCAACTATGGGGTTTTTTTTTCCTTTAATGGAGCTATCTATCCTTACTATTTTTATTTGCAGTCACTAAATCTCGATTCTTTTTTATGTCATTACAATAACTCCACTACTTTTACCAGGCTAATTTATTACTTCAGTTGGTGCAAAAGAAGAATGAAATGCTTCTGTCCCACAAGATTTCATTCATAGCGAAGGATGTCAGAGAAGCCAACCTAGTGACAGGCTCATTACTGTGTGCCATGTTACCACAACAAAAAAATTTCACAAGCCTTGCAGCCACTTGGCAAAGTGTATCTGCCTTCCCCTTGTTATTGTCAGCCTAGAAATGACAGTGTGTTACCATATTCAGGGTAAATGTTTCATCAGATCATTATTGCAGCTGCTAAAAACATTCTTGAGCAAATTTGTGATTAGCCACGTGGTTTTATGCACACTGTCCCTGCCACAGGAAGATACTGAGGTTGGCAAATCCAGATCTACATTGCTGTTTTTCTCTTCAGGTTGACTGCAGACTTGATGCTCATCCTGTGTAATGCTGATCAAGGGAATATGGCACACTCTGCTTAAGAAATCAATACCCAAGACAAATTTTTATGATTTATTTTCTGCATTATTCATGGACATAAATAACACATCTGCTTTCTTGAACTGCAGACAACAGATCTGGTTTGGTTTTGTGATGAATATTCCCCTGTCATGTCATCTCTGCCAGCAAGAATTAGTGCCTCAGAAGTCAGGTAACTCCTGTATCCAAACTCATGATAATCCAAAAACACTGCACTATAAATTCAGCAGAAGAAAATCTGGATACAAACTCCTAAAAGGAGACTTTTGATTCATTACAACTTTAGAATTCCAGAAACATTTGTGGAGACTTGTTAAATCCAAACGTTTTCAGATTAAAAGAAACAACTCCACAGCTGGTGTCCTTTGTTAACATCAGAAGTCACTCTTCCATTCCAGCACTGGTTCCACATTACTTACAAAAATGGAATTACATTTCTTCTTTAGAAGATAAAGTTCTCTTAAATAGTAGTGGTAATACCCCTTGAAAACACTAAACATTACTATTTCTGCAGACATACCTTACTGATTTTCATTTTATGGAACATATAATAAACATTTGAATGCCCCAACCCGCACATTTTAACTCTAGATCTGACCACAGTGACTTCTTTTTACGTTAAAAATAGCCTTACAGACTGCAACGGCTTAAGCAGAGAAAGGCAGGTACAGTTGTTACAAACAAGAACCATGGATGATGTTACTTTAATTCCTGCACTGCCATAAACATCTTACGTAATCACGAACAAGTCACCAAAGCCCTGATTCTCATGTGATGGGGAGATAGTAAGTAACAATGATTTCATTCTGTTTGCTACCTGTAAAACACAGCGAGCAGCAGAGACACTGAGTGTACGTGTAAGAAAGTGAGAGATACCTGAGCAGTGTGGTGCTATGTACAGACCAGATGAACACCTGAAATGGATGGATGTACACCTAGTTTCCTCCGTCAGTAAAGATGCCTCCAACAGTTAAAGGGGGCTACAATAGGAAAATACAATTCAAAATCAAAAAAGCCCTCATTTAAAGAAAAAAAATCCACGGCCCATATCAGAAAACAGAAATACATTCAAAGGATTAGGAAACACCACTCCTGTAACAAAAATCAGTCACAGTATACTTGGTGTTTGAACTCTGCGTCAAAACACACTTTTTAATTGTGACTGCGAATGAGAGTTCCATACTTTTACTGGGAAGCATCTGTTACAGGTGACATGACGATAAACTCATGTCAGAATATGGATGCTCCTCAGCAGACAGGAAAGTAAACGCTTAGCTATAGCAACACGAGTTTGTAGTTTCAGCTGTTATGTAGTTCAACTGATAAATTAGGTCTTTCCATCTTCTACCTAAACAGTTTGTTGAATATGTATGTCTGAGTTCTACTAGAAATAGACTACGCTCGTTCTTACACATACTAACAGAGACTAGCAGCAACATTAAGAAATCATAGAATGATAGAATTGCCAGGGTTGGAAAGGACCTTAAAGATTATCCAGTTCCAACCCCCCTGCCATGGCAGGGACATCCCCCACTAGATCAGGCTGCCCAGAGCCCCATCCCGCCTGGCCTTAAAAATTTCTAGGGATGGGGCTTCCACCACCTCTCTGGGAAACCTGTTGCAATACAGAAAATACAGAAATACAGTTCCAGAAATACATTTCTGTTTCTCTTTTACAAAATGTCATAATCTAATTACATGAAATGTCTTGTCAGATATTCTCCTAAAGGAAAATTGATTTAAATACAAAGTGCTTAAGATTCAACAACACTAAAGTATAATTGAATGTGACATAAAACCATATCTTCTATTTCAAGTTACATGTTTTGTCAATATAAAAAGGAAAAGTGCACCATGAATTTATTAGCAAAGCAGTATATTTCTAGGTTCCAAATCAGAAAGTTGTAGCACCTCCATGTAATATTTTGGTTATGGTGGAGTTTAAGAAATCAAGCACCAAACGAAAACGTTACCATGAACTATTAGTATCTCAGCAGACAGTTTAATGTGAGGCTTTCTGGCAGGAGATAACTTTCATCATGCGCTGCGGCCTTGAAACAGTCCCTGACCTGCAGATGTATGTGACTCATACCAAGCACCACCCTATTAATACAGTACTCCATTTGCTCAGAAAGCTATATTCTGCTCAAATACAATGTTTCTTGTTACCTTTGTCTCCTGTTCCCTGCCCCATGAGTTGTATAAAACATTAGCACTTAATACTGATCATTCTTCTTTTGGAACAGTTATCTACCAGTTGTGCATATAATTATTTGTAGTAAAAGTTATTGCTATCTCTTATAAGGGATTATATATAGTTTTAAAGAGGTGATATTTAGTAATTTCTTGTCATAAGATACAGTTGTTCCTGATTTACATTGTCCCACATTCGGTAGAAGTTTGTCTCAGTTTATGTAATAGAATGAATAGCATTTTACTCAGCTTCAGTCTTCAAATCTTTTTCTGGTATAAACATTCCATGCAGGTCCAGATGCATTTCTATATCTACTAAGGCTCGGCCCAATTCTTTGAATGTTTTAGCATCCAAGACAAGTAGGAAGGGGGGTTCCTTTGGATTAGAGGTCAGAATGCAGGTCAGAACAATGCCTGAGACATACAAACAAAGAATTAGAAACATACACTAGTCACACCAAGCGAAAAAAGCTAACACTGTCAGGAAACACTTCTTATTTCCTCAGAATTTTAGGACACAAACTGAAAGTGGTTACTCCACCAAGAAGTCTAATGAGGCTAAAGGGCTACTGAACGCTTCCCTTCTGGCTTTTTTCCTGGTCTCCCTGCAGTTCACTGGAAAGGAAAAAAGGAAACCAGCATGGAACTATGTGCCTGGCAGGTTTGGGACTCATCCTCTGAGCTACTTGCCATTTGTGTTTGCAAGGAATCACCTGAGAACTGAACAGGACTGAGATTACAGGGATACTTGCAGTGCCACTTCATGATCACATCTATAAGAACGGTGACTTCCCACAGCTTCAGCCGCTTCAAACTATTGATAAATCCAGCTAAGAGTGGCTCTCGGGAAAGTCCTACACATTGGTTTTATTTTTTGTGCCTACCTTGGGGCATTACACAAGCTGATTTTGGTCCACTGTTGCTGTTTTTTTGTCTTCAGGAGTAAAACGCCTACTGCTAATTTTAATTGCACAGTGGAAACATCAACCCAGCTTTCTTGCTTAAGAACAACAAAACTTGTACGATTTAATGCAAAACTCCTGTTGTCATTATTTTACCATCATCCTCCTCTTTTGCATCAGGGCTGGGAATGAAAATGGGCTCAGATGGCCAGCAGTTGTCCTCTCCCCATTGGAGCATCTCCTTTGTCTGGATATTAAATTTTGCCACCTAAATTGTTGGGACCAGAAAAGAAAAATGTCAGTGACCCAGAGAGTCTTTTATTCCAAAGGTACCACATGAACAGACTGCTGGCATGGAGGACCAATGCTAAGAGTAAAGGAGCCACAAAGCATGTGTCATCACAAGAAGGAAACATCTGGAAAATGTTAAACTTTGGAGTCACATTTAGTGGCTGCATCATCACACAGTGTTCGTTTCATTTCATTTCATTAAGAAATCACAGCAATTTCACTGACAGACTATATCTAAGGATTATACATGGTGGTTGTTGTGCCTGCATTCATTAAAAACCAACTGATGTGAAAGAATTAATCTTCTAACAGCATTTTTTGTTATATTTAAGTCAAGCAGGGATTATCTAAACTGTGAATCACAAACTTGCAGATTTGTTTGAGCTACTGTCAGATGTGCTGCAATACATTATCTTGCATCATGCAGAAATCCAGCTTTATTTTGTAATGGGTTGTGGTAATTATATACAAGAAACAACAGTGACCTCAATTTGTGCTGCCTCACAGTCTCAAAATAAGAATTATAAAGAGTGAGTTTGTCTGTACAATACTTTTACCTTCAACTATCAATACTTTTCATCTCAATCTGTTTGGACTTTAGGCTATCTCCAGAAAAGCCGGCATCATACATACACACATAAAGCATTTGCTACCCTCTAATACAGAACTAGCCAGCAAAAGATAAGGCTTTCTGAAAAATTAGAGATTATTCTAATATTTTTAGTATATTACATAACATTGCAGTAACTTACTTTTTAAGTTATGCTTCCCAATGGGAAAAAAATATTACAGATTTATGTCTGTCTAGTACTTCTTCCTACTCTTTCCTTTCTAGCTCTTGGCACATTACACAAGGTCAGCCCAATTTAGCAGAAAAGTGAGGGTCTCAGTAACTATTATGCTCAAGAGACTTTGTGGAAGCATAAAGCTGGATAGAGAAGCCTCAGTTTATTAACACTTTGTTAGGGGAAACGGTACAACATGAGGATCCTAATCTAGGCATTTTTGTTTCTTTGCATGTGAATGACCCACAGATGCGAAAAGTTTCGACAGAAACACTATTAATATTCAGGAATCTAATCTCAAAGTCACAGCCGTTAGAAAGCGTTGGTTCTGCCCATGGAATTACATGCTTTTAACAGCTGAAAATAATGTGCCATACCTTCAGCTAGTAAAACAAAGATAGATTGTTTCCATCGTTTGGCCCAGGGAGGCTGTCGTAATCACACAAGTAAGCTAACGTAGATGTCCAACTTGTAAGCTCCCTGCTTTCAGGTGCTCAAGTTTAAGAACGTAGTCCCCAGCTGCAGTGTTGCCATTTAGAAACTTTAACTTGATGTTGATAAAAAGAGTTCAGCTTCTGGCCTCAGAACCACGCTTTGAATTTGCATGTATGAATGCAGATTAGGCTGTATTTTGGGGCAAACTAAAGCACGTTCTACTTGTAACTGCTTAAATGTGATCTGTGTTCTATAAACACATTTTCTGACTTCGTAAATCTTAATTATACCTTTGCAGGAACAGGACTCCACTGGACTTTTGCTGCAAAGATGTACTTGTATTTTTTGCCGTTATAGTCATAGTTGATGCGGGGCAGTTCTATCCCTGGGTAAAATAAAGTTCAAAACTTAGGAACAAGAAAAGAAAAAAAACCACACCTCAAATGTACATTTACACATGCCAATCTTCATAAAGTTTTGCCCCGTGAAAAAATTTTACAGCATTTAAAAGGAGTGTTGCATAGATTTTGTACATCTGAATTTCAAAAAAGCTGAAGATTGATATTAACATAATATAATTAAACCAAGGTTGTTAGTTAAAAATGATTGTTTTTCTTTCTTATGGATTCATTATACTGGAACATACGAAGTTTTTTTAAAAATTTTGTTTTGTTTTCTTTCTTCACAAATTCATGAGATGTGAATATCTGAGTCTAATTGGAGGCTACCATTGTAAGAAATTACCTTTACTTCAGTTAAAGATACAATCTTTACATATTCATGTTGTTATCCCCTGAAAAAGTTTAAAAATCCACTTTCAAAGGCAGCCTTGATAAAATACAGCAATAAGTGAAGGAACTACATAACAGACCTATTTAACTAAAATTACTCTTATAACAGGTAGATTTGCAAGCCATGTAGTTTTAAGATCAGGCTTGGGATCCTGTATTAATGTAAAACTAATGTAACTTCAGACATTTAAAGGACTTCACTCTTGATAAATACGTATCTGAGAGATTCAGGGTTGTATATTACTGGAGAGACCCAGAGGAGAGAAGAAGAGAAAGATATTGTCAATTTCTACACTAAACATATTAATTAAAAGTTTAATTTCTGTCAGCTTTAAAAAGACCCTACACATATCAACAGCTTTTAGGCATTATTAGAACGCACTATGTGTGTGTAAGAGAATATACTTGAGATTTGTATAAGGGTTACGTCTCACCTTCACATAATATTTCAGGCTGACAATAGATGCTGCCATCTTTCTCTTTTACAGCAGTTGCAGTAGTTTGAAGTGTGACTAAGTTAGAACCAACTTCAGCATCCTGAAAGAGACACATGCTGAAATAGTAATGCATTTCTAAGAACATGCTTCTAATTTACATATTTCATCAGTTTTGTTATTAATATAGACAATTTCAGGATGAAACAAATAATCTAGCTTCAAGAATTTCCTTCTTACGGTGCTTATCTTGTAACACTAGATTTTGACCTCTTCATTACAAATCTTCTTATACTCAGAGGACTGACCTGCAGGTTGAGGGAGGTGATTTTCCCCTCTACTCTGCCCTCATGAGACCCTGCCTGCAGCACTGGCTCAGCTCCAGAGCCCCCAGTGTAAGAAGGACATGGACCTGCTAGAGCAGGTCCATAGGAGGCCACAGAGTTGACCCAGGGGCTGGAGCACCTCCCCTGTGAGGACTGGCTGAGAGAGTTGGAGTTGTTGAGCCTGGAGAAGACTCCAGGGAGACCTTATAGCAGTCTTCCAGTATTTAAAGGGGGCTACAGGAAAGCTGGGGAGGGTCTATTTATCAGGGAGTGAAGTGACAGGACAACGGGCAAACTGAAAGAAGGGAGATTTAGATTAGATGTAAGGAAGAAATTCTTCACTGCGAGGCGGGTGAGGCACTGGAACAGGCTGCCCAGAGAAGTTTGTGGACATCCCCTCCCTGGAAGTGTTCAAGGCTGGACGGGGCTTTGAGCAACCTGGTCTGGTGGGAGGTGTCCCTGCCCATGACAGAGGGGTTGGAATGAGATGATCTTTATGGTCCCTTTCAGCCCAAACCAGTCTGTGATTCTGTGTCACAGAGAAGTCATTTTCAATCACACCAAGCCTTCAGAAAGGTTTAGACAGACACGGCTATGTTCCAGAAGCACAATAAATGCATCACATAGTTTGTGAATTTAAAATTTAATTAATGAAGATGGGTTTCGAGGAATCAGGTATCAAACTCCCAGTAAAAGTCACCAAGGTTAAGTTTTTTTGCACCTGCTACAAATCAAGTGCAAAAGTACATGTAATGTGTTCTTGGTTTTAATACGCTATTGCTGAATTCTTATGATTACTGGGTAGTTTGAGTAGCTGGTGTGATCCAACACATCCTTTGTCATTGCTGTGTAACTGTTTTTGAGACATGAACAAAGCAGCAAGGTTCTAGGATGTAGAAAGAAAAAGTATTATCCATTCCAAATGTGTCAGGCAGAAACTTGCCTGAGTTGCTGGGCAGTGTAAAATCTTCCCTGCAAACAATGATGTAAAATGAAGTTTTAAATTAAACTGAAAGATAAAATCTTTCATCTTCTGGGTAAATCTCACGCTTAAATGAAATCTTCTAATTTTAATAAAACCATTGCAACAGTTGGGAGTATGCATGTATTGTATATAGGCTTCCAGGAGAGTGGAAGAAACTGATTGTGCAATCCTCATGCGTGCCCTTCAGTCAACAGCCAAGTTGATGGATCTGCTTGTATTTGATAGCATTTTACAAAAAGTCTCACTGACAAGGGCATTGCGTGTGCTCAACAGCCCTGTTCTCCATAATGGATGATATCAGAATCTACATCCAAGGAACTGTATATCCAGCTGCTCGTTGTCATTTCTCACAATACACACAGAAAACAAGACTCAAAATCAGAAATTTGCACATAAGGGCTTGCAACTAATAATTCTCCCATTATTCACACGGATATATTTTAAATTACTGATCAAAGAACATTTAAAAACCATTTTCTTTCTACCTTGTCATACTGCAGAGGAACAACAAATCGTTTGCAGATGGGTACGGAGGTAAGCTTGTTGTCTTCATCCAAGCATGTATTAATTCTTTTTAAATAGAACATCTCGTATAAGCTATTGTCTGCATAGGCAATAAGATCAAAAATAATGTGCCCATCCTCTTCATAAGCATTTACGTGGTGAAAAAACACCATAGCATCAGTGTAAAACTTGGTGGATACTTCTTTTTTAGTCTGCTTGTCTACAAAGTGAAACCAAGTCTGAAAGATAGGAAATATTTAAAATTGTTAATGATCAGTATATTTAGAAAACTTTTTTAATGGTAGCCATCAACATTCTAATGTATTGTCTGTTTCTACTGAAGCATATTTAGAACTCAGGATTTTCTCCTAGGAGACAAGAGATTTCAATCTGACAACAAAAAATGCAGGAATAAAACGAGTGTGGAAGTGCGTTAAATTCATTTTACTGCTGCAAATTACTATATGAGCTAGGCTGAGGATCGAAGTTTTCCAGTAAAACGCTCTGCTGTCTTTTCAAGTTAAATAAATCTGCCTTAGTCCAGAGTCTCTATAGTGCTCTGTGCTGGTGTCCACTACCCCAGCAGGCCCTACATGTTGATGGCCAGAGCATGTGGAAATAAGGTCCTCAGGAAACAGGTTTTTCTCCTCAGTTGCCACATACTCCTCTTTTGTTGGATGCGGGCTTCTCTACGAGTCCGGCTCTCCCGTCTGATGCAATGGATCTAGAGCAGATCTCATCCACAATATACAATATTTTGGTTGGGCCAGGAGCAATTGTATGTGTCTGGGGTGCTAGAGCAGTTTTGAATTTCTCTGCTAGCACACAGTATTTCTAACAATGCCAAACTATTCCCTTTCCCAGGCAGTTCAGCACCAGATATTTATTTGTGAAATTTCTGGAGATGGGAGAGAGTATTCAAAAAAATATGACTTCTAAAAAAATGTGCAACATGGAAGCCAAGGGTTGGGAAAAAAAAAAGGGGGAGCTATTGAAATTAATGAACCAGATGAAAACTAGAGCAGTGTGGAGAAGGTCCCTGGCTGACTCAGTTGTTCAGCATTAGGAAAAATACCTTGTCTTCCTTATGATAGGCTAGGCAGGAAGCCCAGGTCACACCTCGCATGTAAGCAGTTGCCATTTTGACAATATCCAGTCTGAATGGCTGCTCTATGAAGATAATGTAATTTTCGGTTATTCCAAAGCTATGGTAGTAGCTTGGGTGGAGCAGAGAGCGAGAAGGGATGGAGGATACCACTTCCATATGTTTAAAACAAGATTTCTTCTTTTCTTGTTCTGAATAGAAATGATAAAAAACAAAATTAAATTTATAATAAATTTCAATCCATTCTTGTGCTTGAAATTCTCCCATGTATGAAGTAGGAAAAAACAGATTCTCCTCAATTTTATTTTCATTTTCCTGTTAAGAAAGTTGTTTGTGTTAAGCAACACAGTGATATTCATTTAGTCAGAGTCCCCTTGCCTTAGTATTTGATTCTACTGGTTACTGTCTTCAGAAGCTCCTGCACAGAGAACATAAGGTTCAATTAAATCAGCAGCTTTACAAGGGGGGGTCAAATGCCTCCACACTTTTTAACATTTAAGATGTTCCTGTTTGATCTGTACTGACTTTAAGCCCCAACTAGAGATTACAAACATCTTTCAGCTGTGGAAGGCTTCTTGATTGTTCAAGCAAGAGGACAGACATCACATGAGCAGCTGATTTTAAACAACACACACACACAAAAAGATTGTGTCAAAGGAAAAGGAGTAAGTGATTTGCTCTGTGAGCAAAGGATGGTATTTCAGGCCAGGTTAGAGAGGAATTAACTCGGTGTTAGGTATTATGCTTCCATATAACCATGGCATTTAAAGAGCATTTTCATCTATGAAGAAAATTAAAATTTACAACTTCAAATGATACATACTGACCTATAGATAAAATTGTTTCTTTTCTTCCTTTGCACATCACAACATAGGGAACTCTTTTAAGAGTTAGTTCACCCTAATAATAATTAAAGTAGAATTCTTCTAAAAGCAAAATCTTCTAAACCCAAGGTACTCCATACTGAAATACTCTGTTTATGCAGTATTCAAGATGAACCTTTGTAACAGCACGTGCCCAGACAGGCTAAGCAGTTAACATTAAGTTCACAGTATCTTAAAATTAAGAAACTTAATGTCATCAGTTTCTAGAAGAGCTCTATCACCACCTCGTAATCTCAGAAGAGAAGAAATTGCTAACAAGTTTCTAGAAAATACTGATAAAAGACATATCTTACCTGGCACAGAGGGAGGAATCTTAAATAAAATATATTTTGTTCTCCCTTTATCGACTATTGAAGTACCCATATTAAGAGTATTTCCATCACTATCATAGTGCGGGTGAGAAGTTGTCACATTTACAGCTACGTATTTGCTGTAGTCAACCTAGAAAATTATACAATAGGGGACTTTAGAGAAGTGTAGGAGAATTAAAATTGATCTCAACTAACACCACAAATCCCACCAGCTTTTTGGCACTGGCAGCCTTTTATTGGTACCTCATTTTCAAAAGGCCTTTAAATTTAAACAATTAAGCCAAATGACTTATGTAGATACTAACACGATTTCCTAATTCAAGGCTGAACCAAGTTACAGAATCTGAATTATATTCACCAATCCCTTCCAGCCACAACAATCCTCCCATAACAAGGACTGGCTAAAGAAGTTACTCTGCAAATGCCCATTTCATCTTGAAAGCAGTTTATTTAATAGGCCTCTTCTTGAGCAAAAAGATTTCTGTTTGATTTAAAGTTTGGAAATTGTACTCAAACTGTACTGCATGCTAGAAAAAAACTCACTGTGTATTTCAATATTTCTAGATTTAATTTTAATAATTAAGTAATATCTTGCATAAGGTACTTAAAAAGTAGTCATATAACTGACCTACTGAATTGTTAATTATGTAAATCATTTGATAACTACTGCATAATAATGGAAATCATCCAAAATAATCATATCATAAACATGACACGTAGTATTATTCTGGCAGCTCTGCTAGATTATGTGCAAGTGAAATTGCCCAAAGCCCAGCTTTTCCCAAACTCCCTGGGACTGAACTTGAGTTCTTAAAAAGGATCTGGCACCTTCACTATGTCTTCCATTATTTCACCTTACCATGATTTCAAAAGTAAGGGAATAGCAGAAGAAGAAAAGCATCTTTCCAGTTTTGTGTCCTGCACATGTTAAAGGAACCTGATGAGTCAGCTGGAAAGTGTATTCATTGGCAGAAAAGGAACCAGGATGCCAGACAGTTGTTCATACCTTGTCTAGTGTCTCCAGAGTCCGCGGATTGATTTTCCTGATGAAGTTAGTCTCACTGGTGGCATAAAAATCATCCCCAGTTCTCATAATGTTGATCAGGCAGTTGTCTGTGAACTCAGGAATGGTGTGAGACAAATAGGAGAAGGCCCTGCGCAGAGGGAAAAGTCAGAGTGGTTCGTCAGAGCAGCAGCAAGCGTGCTGGCCCTCACCCCGCGCGAAGCAGAGCTACACTGCCTGGGTGGAAAGGGTGGAAAAGAGGACATGGACTTCTTCAATGCCCTCAGACTGGGTGAGGGTTAAGGATATGCACAAAACTGGGTTTTGATACGCAGAATTACCTCCAGATTCAGCCCTGCTGTCAGCTGTTTGCACTGATTTGTCAGGATGGGCTAATTACACTGCACATACCTTGTGAGAATTTGGCCTAAGAGATTCTGTCTAAAAGCTGGTAGGTTTTTCAGGGTATGTCTTCATAAAATAGGTGGATTCATATACTCCCTAATGGAATATTTTTGTTCTTGGTGTTATCCTGTATCACAGTTGTTATTCTAAAGAAAATCCAACTTCACATGTGGGCTTGGCAGCTTTCCTTATTAGTGCTGAATTTTAGCACATTCACTTGAAGCCAAGACAAATTTGCTTATATCCCTTTTGAACTTAAAATGCCAGTGTTAGAAGAGGGAAGAAAAGCATCTTACCTCAGCACAACTTAACACATCAGCTATTTTGCAATAACTATCCATGCATGTGCTCTTATCAAATACCACATTCAGGGTCATTGAAGAGAGTTCATCCGGGAAGAAGAAATGGGTAAGCTACTTGCAGTTGTCAGGGAATATCCACAGTCAATTTTACAAGAGAGGTGATGACATGATGGCTCACACCTTGCCTCTCATAGGCAGCCTATCCCTTTCTAACGGTATGAAAGCCGCTGCTGCAGCGATCTCAAGTGGTCCTGATTTCGAACATAAGATTAGCTCAGGCGTACAGTTCCAGTCCTTCAGAGCTCTGCGTGTGACTCAAGAAACAACAGGAATTTTTCATCTTTTTTTTTTTTTTTTTTTTTTTTTTTTTAAAGGTCTTTTTTATTTTTTTTTTTTTTTTTTTTTTTTTTTTGTAAAAGGCATCTTTAATCCAGAATGTTTTCTGGGTTGGTTTTTTTTTTGGAAGTGATTAATGCTTTTTTCTTTTTGTTGAATAAACTTTGATTTAATTCCTTACCCATCTCTTCATCTTTTCCTTTTTTGCTGCTTCTCCCCTTAAAGAGTATAATTTTTCTAAACTTCTGCAGAACACTTCAAAAAGAACATATTCATTTTTTTCAAAATTACAAAATCTACTTGCAATAGTGAATAAAACAGCTCACTTTGCTGATAAAATGAATTTAAAATATTTGCCTTAGAATAACCTATAGAGAGTACAGTGCTGGTATATCTCTTGGCCTTTTCCAATATTTAATAACTGCAAATTTACAAACCAAATTTTGTATTTGTAAATATGTGTCAAGGCTAAACAGAAAGAAATCTGTGCTGGACAGAGAAATAGATAGAAGAATCTTGTTGCGAAAAGCATTGCTTACTTGGCAAATATGTTTTTGCATGGATCTGGATAAGCCATAGTTCCAAACTCAGACACCACGATCCGGTTTGCTTCTATATTGTGGTTGTATGTGTCACTTCGGAGATACTTACTTCTGTAGTAAACTTCACCTGACAAAGGCCAAAGAGGTTTCAATCACATTCCATACTGAGTTCTTTGTAAAATCGGCAGAGGTAAAGTCAGAGAAAGAGTTTCTCAAGCAGATGTCCTCTAGCTACGAACAGCTGGCAATGAAGCCAACAACGCTCCTAAGTCCCTGCGGTGGAATGCTTTCTCAGCTCTCTAAGGAACTCACGACTGTTCTTGAGGCTGCTGAGACTGGTAAGAATTTGCCTGGCTTCCTGGATTCCCAACACATTCGGACAATGCTGGGGGACTGGGGAGAGGCAAGAAGGGATTTAGATAAACTCTTCCAGTAAACCAAAACCATCTGTGTGAAAATGATTAATTATGCATCAATGTGTGGGTGGTGACAAATCTCTTGTATTGGCAAAATTTAGTTACGAGAGAGTAACACTTTGCTTGAAGGAATTAATGTCTATCCTAATCAATTTAATGGACCACTATACCAACTAACTGAGCTCGGTTTGCTTAAGATAAGTAAAATATACTGGCAATTTAAAAAACACTAATTGTTTCTTTATAGGTTATTTTGTTAAGCTGGACAGACAAGGAGATTCTGTGGTTGCATTAAATGCCTCCAATCACAGAAACGGAAACTAAAAAATAAACACTAGGAATAAAGGATGACAGGGGAAAACCCCAGTTCTTTACACATACACACTTTCTGCAGTAATAATCTGGGTGTAAAACGTCCCACCTCACACTCTAAAACAGACGAAATGATACAAAATGCTTTAGCTGAAAACAAAAACTGAAATTGTTTTGGACAGAGGAACTGCCTGCTTTCCCT
>NW_009726737.1:15716-32295 GCF_000703405.1 Apaloderma vittatum
CTGACAAGCAGGAGGACTTCTTGTAGGGGTGTCAAGTATACCTAAGTGAGGTTTGGTATGGGAAGTGACACAGTGGCCCAGTTTCTCTCTTGGCATCTGTTATAGCTGTAACCAAATCTCCAAAGGATAATGTTAGTCTTCCCTGAAACTAGGTTGTTCATCCACAACAGCTACTACAGTACTTCCAGCTGATTCCGAGGCTCTGGGTGGAAGGCACAGGCTTCCCTGCAGTGACCTGCTCAGAGCTGGTTGCAGGCTGTCCTGCAGCGCAGACAGTACTGAATTTTGGCACTTCTGAACAAAAGGAGAACTAACAGCCCTGCAGAGACAGCCCAGCTGCTGCTGCTGCTGTGGAGAGCGAGGGGTGAGTGTGTGTTTGGAGAGACTTCCCCCAAAGCAGTGACCGCCTCGCCACACATGCTCTGCAGACAAAACCTGCAACATCGGAATGCTAATCAAACTCAGAGCAGAATTGGCAACATGAGGCACCAAGAGTTGGTTTAATCTGATGTGCGATAACTTACCGTTTTTAAACGTAAAGCTATGCAGCAGAGCCAGGCCATCAAACCAGTGGTTATACTGGGTGTCCCCTATTGTGTGCATCCCTGGGCCATTTCGGATAAGTACCCCCTGCAACCAAGTGGGGAGCTGACCTAGAAACAGAAAGAGGACACCAGTTCCCACTCATTAGGTGAGGGATAAGTTTCCTTACGGCATAGGCTTCCTACAGGCAGACAGACTAGGGGTGTAAGTCAAGATTTGTAATAGCACCTAATTATATGACCTACTCCAAAATGTGGCACCAGATACATACTGCATGAATATTGCTAGTTGAAATTACTGTAAGAAGATGAGATTGCTGGAATGTAATCTGCAAATATCAGGAATTAAATAAAGTTGGACCTTGCTTTCCTGCATTCAGACTTTGAAGTGATACATTTAAACATTTCTACTTGTGCCAGGAAAAGCTAGAGCTTATCAGAAATAAACACATTTTACAGGTTATATGACTTGCACTCGCTTTCAATATATCAATTTAAACTTCAGGCCAAATGAATTCCAGTAACAATTTCATTAATTAAATGACACAATTTAGTGTAGTGTCATTTTGGGAGTGCTTTTGTGGCACTAGTCAGAATGTCGAAGTATTGAACACAAAGAAAGTGTAGCAATATGTGACAATAAATAAATACAAAATTCTCCTCATCAAATCCCCGCAAGAAATACATTACCTACCACTCAACACAATTAAATAACAACTATCAAAGAATGTCATTAAAAAGCTGAACAAAAGTGTATCAGATAATAAATTAAAAGCTTCACTTGCTTCTTTATTCATATGCCTACTGAGGGAACATTTAAGATCACATAGTACTTTTCCACACAATTCCTGCACCGAACATTGTCTACACAAAAAGCTATTCAGAAGTTTTAATTTTCCCTTATAATTTTGTTTCTGACCTCATGTTGAATATGCTGACACATTTTCTTATTAATACTCCCTTTGCAACAGATAGAAATGTTATTTCATGGAAATACTCAATTTTGTCAAAGCTGATGCAGTTGCAGAGAGGTAACAGTTGTTTTGCTGCAAGACCTGAGATCCTAAAGGGGCTTTGACCACTTTCTAAGACAGTACTTCTGGATGTTGACCTTTTTAGGTAAGGGAGACTAGAATGCTTCTCATTTCTTCAAACAAATGCCATTAAGGACACAAGGGAAAACGATCCAAATGCAAAAGAAGGACATAAACGAAATGTCAGCTTTACCTAAAATACATTTTCAGTCAGGCTCACCAACTAATATTGTATACAACAATACTCACACAACTTCAGTGGTGTTTTACAGTTCTGGAATACATGAGGAAGATAAAAAATTTGTTGATACGATGGATGGACTTCTATCATCATCATCATCATGTTCTAGAGAGCCTTGAAAACCAAACCTCAGTTGCCTTTCTAATACAAGAAGTTCCACTGCAATAACTATAGTACTTTTTTGTACAAGATAGACAAGGTTTAACCTTTAATACAGATAACTGCACAGAACTTGAGTAACTGAAAATAGCTGTTGAGAAGACAGTGGGGAAATCACAAGTTAGCAGAAAAGAATCCTTCAGAGAGAATAGGATTACAATCTTAAGAAAGTATACATTCTTTTTTTAACTTTTTGGTTTGTTTGGCTGACGACTAAACAGTAACTGATAAACAAGTTTAGTCTTCTTATATGCCTCAAATACAAAGGTTTCTCCTCTTGCCACTTCCCTTTCTACAGTTTTCTGTTGTTTGGCAATAGAAGATTGTAGTCTCTGCTATTTCTCCAGTACTTGGGGCAACCACAGTGTAGTGAGAGCAGTCTTTTATGCTCCTCCCCTCCCACCAATGCCATTTGCAACTGTAAATAGGTGCAATGATCAAGAGGTGCTGGAAGAGATAAACAGGGTAAAAAGGGGATTTTTTTAAAAACACTGTGGACTTGATACAACCCCAAGTACCAGCACAGGCTGGGGACTGACCTGCTGGAGAGCAGCACAGGGGAAAGGACCTGGGAGTCCTGGTGGGCAGCAGGATGGCCATGAGCCAGCAATGTGCCCTCGTGGCCAAGAAGGCCAATGGCATCCTGGGGTGTATTAGAAGGGAGGGGGCTAGCAGGTCTAGAGAGGTCCTCCTGCCCCTCTACTCTGCCCTGGTGAAGCCACATCTGGAATATTATGTCCAGTTCTGGGCCTCTCAGTTCACGAAGGACAAGGAACTGCTTGAGAGAGTCCAGCGCAGCCACAGAGATGATGAAGGGAGTGGAACATGTCCCTTATGAGGAGAGGCTGAAGGAGCTGGGGCTCTTTAGCTTGGAGAAGAGGAGGCTGAGGGTGATCTCGTAAATGTTTACAAATATGTCAAGGGAGAGTGTCAGGAGGATAGTGCCAGGCTTTTTTCAGTGATGTCCAATGACAGGACAAGGGGCAATGGGTACAAGCTGGAACACAGGAGGTTCCACGAAAACATTAGAAAAAGCTTTTTCACTGTGAGAGTGACAAGAGCACTGGCACAGGCTGCCCAGGGAGGTTGTGGTGTCTCCTTCTCTGGAGACATTCAAACCCACCTGTGTGACCTGCTCTAGGTGATCCTGCTCTGGCAGGGGGGGGTTGGACTAGGTGATCTTCCAAGGTCCCTTCCAACCCTGAATATGCTGTGATTCTGAAACTGGTGTAATTCAGTGTAAATTCTGGCATAATTCTAGCATGGCAAGAATGATAAAAAGGGTCATGGGTCATCTAGTGAGATTTTCAGGTGAAAATTCATCTTAGTGGGAATTAAAAATTTCTGTCGATCACACTAGGTACCAGTCAATATCCTAAATTTTTTAAGTACCTTATATCTTTTTTGCTTCAAGTTTTCACCTGAGGTAGAAACAATGACAGTTTTCTGTACCCCATGAGGACACAAAGGTGACATAGTAAATTCTCCAAATATTTCAGAGTTTATTAACTATGATAGCAACAGAGATACAATCACATGCCTGTACAGTGTTTAGGAGACCATGGGTTAAATTATGGCTGATGTTAGAAGTCAGGGGTCATATATACAGTTACGTATTGAGTAACAAGGATCTAAAATACTGGCAGAGCTCAGGGTTAGCAAAATATTTAACAAGGCCAATGTTCTCTTTAGTTTTCATAATTAGTAAATACTGAATGATCATAACCAATGAAGGATTATTTTGTATAGATAGTTTTATTTACTGCAATGTGCAGTATTTCTTCAAATTAACTATTCCATTATACAGATCAAGTCTGATAAAAGGTTCGTTTGAAAACAATTTCAAATGTCTCAATAGTAAGTTTTTATATTGAGCAAAAAAAATACCGAAAAAGCATAAAACCACTATAACAAAGCAGTTTGTCTGGCTTGAAACAAAATCATTTCCAGTTCAGCCACCAAACTGAACAACAACAAAGCCATGCAAGTTTTAAGTGTCATCTTTTTAAATTTTGTACTTGGAAAAAGATTTTAAAATTGGTATTTGATGCCTATCGTTTCTTGGGTGCATTGAAAACAACACACCATGTATTTACTAAACAGAGGTCCTTAGCAAGAAACCTCTCCTACACCTGTAGCAAAAACCTCTTCTGTAAAGTAACAGAAGTAGTAAAACTAATGGCTTGATCACCTGTTGATCCCTACGGATGAACACTTCCAGCTGCCTCGAGGAAGGATACGCCGCAGTTTTTCCCGGGTTAACTTTTGAACTCCCGTTTTAAGGGTACACAGGGGTATCCACTAGCACTGCTCTTCCATTTATAACTACAGTTGTTGAAAAGTCCCAGTTCCAGTGACAAGGAAGAGGGTGAGCAGGCAGCGAGAGGGTAGGGAAGGGTTACCGAGAGAAACCGAAACCTTGAGCAGAGCCATGGGGGAGGGGGAGCCGCCAGATTAAATCCGAGACTTTGTTCCCTCACCATCAATTTCAGTGACTCCTGTTCAAACAGACTATTTGGAAAAGTACACAGAAATGCCTCTAAAGTGAGAAAGAACACACAGTACAAACACTATCTAGGATCAGTCCTTCAAACAAAATTCACTTACGTTTCTCGCTTTCTGAGCTTCCCTTTTCAGCGTCCTCTTGGGTCAACAAGTTCCTAGTGTTTACACATTTAAAAATATCGAAGTAACTGCTCATATTAGAATAGATTTTCACCGACTCACCTCGCACCTCAGCTTTTATGGGCTCTGGATGTTCCTTTTTATTTCTAGCAAAGAGCGTAGCCATCGTTCATGCAGTAAACAGTTTCCGTGCCCTGTACCCAGCGGCTCCGGCACCGGTAGTGGTCTCCTCCTGTCTGCGCTAAGAGCGGCTCTTTCCTGTTACATATAAAGATAAGGTCAAAGTGCAGTGTGAGCGAGTGGCTCGTGGCTTATAGACTGACAATTTGTAATAGCTGATCTTTAATCCCCAGCACATAAACTATAATTCTGGAATATTCTCATTAATATTAGCTCTTTCACTGATTCAAAGGAGAAGTAAGAAAAAGGTTAACTTGCCCGTTTGCTCCTTAGGAACCCACCATGAAGCAGCCAGGCACACCCAAGGAGTCATGCAGAACAACTGAAACATCTCCTTTGGTATTTGAGACAAAATTTAGATACTGTGCAGGGGGGCTTGCCCTACTTGGCAGGTAGGGAGAGAAAAAAGAAGATAAATCTCTACCCACTGTTCTGAATTTGGCTGTTTGGGATTGACAAGCAAGGCGTCATCCTTTCCCTTCCATTCTGTGAAATTGGAACTGGGGTATTCTGCTAATTAACAGAAAGATCACTGAACAGTCACCTGCTGTATTTCTTTATATGCAAGCTGTCCCAGAGTGAAGCGAGTTAAACAACTTTTCACAGTAACGTCTTCTTCCATATGTGACCTGAGTCCACTCTGTGAAACTATGGCAGGAATCATTGAAAACAAGGGGGGTTTTTAACTTTATGCTTTTGTTTCCAGATAAGGTACTTAACTGAGTTCAATGTTGTTAATTTTAAAATCCTCTGAGAAAAGAATTATTTCAATTTAAAGCATGTGATTGCAGAACAAATCATAGGCTCCACTGAACATGAAGGATAAAAAGATTCTTTGCACACTTATATATTATGCAATTTCATGAGGTTACCCTAAAATCGGATTTTTCACCTAAATCACCATTGTTCCCAAAATGTCTTAACATCACTTCTTAAGGCGGACTGATCTTGTATAAATATACATATTTATTTTATTTAAAACACAATTTGTGCTACAGACTGCTCTGGCACACCTCCTGTACATGGCTCCTCTCTTCCTAACCTGCTGTCTGTTGGATGGCTTATCTTCACTTTGGGAGATCCTCATGAAGCCTTTGTCTCAATTTGGAAAGCACTGACAGAAGCAGGTGATAATAACCTAAGAAGCCAGATTAAAAATGAAAATATATGGGCTTTGTTGGAATTAGTAATAAACTGCAGGATTGAACCAGAAGGCTGTAGGAGCTGAAGGGCATCAAAGTCCACACACATCCACATACGCAGATATACATACATAAACATACACTATATAGGCACATATATATATATGTACGGAAAAAATGTAAGAAAGAGAGAGTGTGTGTGTGCATATTGAGATGTAGACTTATATACACAAAGCAAAGTAAGGGCGTGTATATATTTTCATTATTTTCATAGTTTTCTTATGAATACTATTATTGTTTTATTAAAGCTGGTTTAGTTTTCTTTTGCAATCCATAAGCCTGTCTGCGTCATTCCCTTTTCCCTTTCCTTTTGGGCAGGCAGAGGGGTTAGAGAGCATCTGTCAGCATTCAGTGGCCAGCTCAGCGCTAACCCTTGACATTCATAAATCAGATTCATAAATCAGAGATCAATATTATCCCTTATCTTTCTGTTGAAATATAATGTCTTAATCTACTTTAATCTCAACCTTTCTGTCATAAAACTTGATTTCCAATTAAAACCAATTAACAAAGGTCACATTACCTGAATATGACTTTAAGATATGCTAAGAACTTCCAACTATCAACTGTAATCTATTATTACCAAATAAAGATTCCAACAGCAAAACTGTTATGAACTTAACAGTCATTCTTGCTGAAATCACTCTAATGGCTATCTCACTGTACCAGAGGTATAAGCTCTTACCTTTGTTAAATCATAGAATCACAGAATGTTGGGGGTTGGAAGGGACCTCTAGAGATCACCCAGTCCAACCCCTCTGCCAGAGCAGGATCCCCTAGGGCAGGTCACACAGGAACGCGTCCAGGTGGGTTTGAAAGTCTCCAGAGAAGGAGACGCCACACCCTATCTGGGCAGCCTGTGCCAGTGCTCCGGCACCCTCACAGTAAAGGAGTTTCTCCTTATGTTGAGGTGGAACTTCCTATGTTCTAACTTAGAATCATAGAAAAGTTTCAGCTGGAAGAGTCTTTGAAGATCATCGAGTCCAGCCTTTCTCTCAGCCCCATAAACCTACTAAACTATGTCCCCCAATGCAACTTGTCGTCTCTTAAACCCCTCCACGGACAGTGACTCAACCTCCTCCCTGGGCAGCCTGTTCCAGTGGCTGACAACCCCTTCAGTAAAGAAATTCTTCCTAATATCCAACCTGAACCTCCCCTGGCACAATTTAAATCCATTTCCCCTCATCCTATCACTTGCTACTAGGGAGAACAGACCAACTCCTGCCTCGCTAAAACCTCCCTTCAGGCAGCTGTAGAGAGCGCAGAGGTCTCCCCTCAATCTCCTCTTCTCTAGGTTAAACAGCCCCAGATCCCTCAGCCTTTCCTCATATGACTTGTGTTCTGAGCCCTTTCCCAGCTTGGCAGCTGCCTCTGTACCCACTCCAGCACATCAATGTCCCTCCTGTAGTGAGGGGCCAAAAACTGGACACAGCACTCGAGGTGAGGCCTCACCAAAGCCAAGTAGAGGGACATGATCACCTCCCTGCTCCTCCTCACTACACTATTTCTGATAGGCCAGGATGCCGTTGGCCTTCTTGGCCACCTGGGCACACTGCTGGCAACTTAAACCAATTATTTCTTGTTCAATTGCCGGGCACCACTGAGAAGAGATTGTCCCCTTCCTATTGACACCCACGCCTCAGATATTTCTATACGTTAATAAGATCCCCTCTCAGCCGTCTCCTTTCAAGGTTAAACAGCCCCAGTTCTCTCAGTCTCTCTTCAGAGAAGAGATGTTCAAGTCCCTTAATCATCCTCGTAGCTCTTACTGTCTTACTGACATGTTCTCATTTCAAAAAAACACCACCAGTACTATCTTAGGAATATTTATCTTGTGTAATTGCAAACACAAACTACTAAAAGAGTTTGTTCAAATTTAAATAACTATATTTTCCGTATACTATTCTGACCAGATTTTGTTTGGATCAAAATAGTTTTGGTCAAATACTTCTTTTTATCAGTATTGTTTGCATCAGAATAACTGGTTTTGTAAGATTTTCATTTTCTTGATGAGATTTTCATTTTTGTGAGATTTCAGTACTTTTTGTGATAAACAAAAATACTGTTTTCTTTTATATAGAATGATTTTTAATGGATACCACCAGAAATACCAATTTGCTCAGTCAAACACAAATACAATGTAAATTAGTATTATAATTCTTCAATCTGAGGCACAGAGCTGCCAGTCTACCCATATTAGTATCCAACGAGACTGAGTCTGCCCAGTTGTCATAACACCCAAGCATTCAAATGCTCAGACATTTAAACACCAGACTTTCAATCAAGCAAGCAGCCACAGCACCTACACCATGGGACTTTCATAACCTTATCTGCACATCTCAACAACCTGGGACTATTTACATGTTTTAATATTTAATGTTATACAGTTCAGTAATGTGTTTTCAAGTGGGCAGAATGCCAGCATGAAGGCTGGCATTCACTTCTGTGACTGAAGGTGTAGAAACGGTGTTATAGACATTTACAGTGACAGAACTTAATGCTGCTACACACTGTCCTGCCTACTGAACATCTCTGGGAGAGCCTAAAAAGAAAAATTAAAAAGAACTGTTTTCTGGTTTTTGCCAGGTGGCATCTAAGTGTAGAGTGCTGAACACAAAGGCAGCGTTCCTGATCAGAGAGACTGCTGGACCTCCAGTCTTCTCGCTATGGGGACTGTGAAGCTGATCTCTTTCACAAGAGCTTCTTTCTTTCTGTTTTCATGTCTGTAAGCTCAGAAATAACTCATAATAAGCAGAAGAAAAACATGTAACAGAATTAAATAAAACAAACAAGAGGTGGACTGCCCTAGAAATCTGGCCAGCCTTATGCTTATGGAAATCTGGAATGACTGTGGAGACACCAGTGGAGTTGTGATGGCTGTAGATACAGATCCAAGTAAATTTTTTTTGCCTCTCTGTATGTGCTAGGAAAAGTTCAGTCCGTTTGTATCTACCCATTAAGGTTTTACCCTAGGATGGTACCCTTCATGCTTAGAACAGTTCTTATTAAGCTATTAAGGTAATGGCACATCTAAGTTGTGCCACTGAGTCATGATCACAAGAACACGAGGTGTCCGCAGATGGTTCAGATAGTTCTGCTACTTTCTACAGGGATTCAGGGCTAACCTTAGCCATCAATAGCCCTCGTTCAATTCAGGTTCTTACGTGGCACATGTACTCACTTCTTCCCTATAGTTGGAGTTCTGCTGTGGAAGGCAATAAAACATAGGAACTACCTGGGAAAGAGGGAGGTATTAAGGCACCAAGCATATGACAGGTGAGGAAAGGCAAGCTACAAGCCCAAAGGCAATACTAGATGCTTCTGAAGGGACACTTCCTAGGAGAAGATCCTCAGGGACTCAACCAGGCAACATTTGTGCCAGAAGGTAATCAGACACATCCTATAAACAGAAATTATGTCCAACCCAGCAACTCCTGAATAAGTCCTACTTATCATTATCCTGACCCTATCATACCAGGCATGAATGTTTGATTTAATTATTGACCCAGATAAGAATTGTTTTCCCTGTTTTTCTAAACATGATAACATCGAAATTGCAACTTGGCAGGACTCACTGGTAAGTTCACTGTGTTACCACACGGAAAATTAGACAGTAGAACAACAACAAAAACAAACTCTTTTCAATCAGCAAATGACGGGGTCTCACTCTCAGGACAAGCAGCCCAGGAGAGCAGCAAGGGACAAAACTTGATCATGACCCACCTTCTTATACTAATTGGCAGATAGGCTCTTTTAAAGCCAGCTGGAGAGATGGAAGATGTAGGTGTACCTAGAGGCTTTTCTCCACCTCTTTCTGGACAGTCTGTTCAGTACTCAGGACTTCCTACCTATCTGGGTAATAATGGAACAGATTTTTTCAAGAGGCAGTTCTGCTCACTGCGGAAATGCACAGAAGTGTATGTGACACACTAAAATGGGACACTCACCATCTTGTCTCAGGTTAATGATACCTGAATATAATCTTTTTTCTACTTCAATGTCAAAGTAATAGAAATCAATTTTACATTTATATGATTATTCAGTGAATAGAATAGAGATATATTTCTATTCCTGATGAAATCTATACATTACATTCAGTAATACTCAGGAATGTAAAGATGGTAATATCTTCCTGTAGACAGAAAACTTACTTGGCTCTTCCTCAAGGCAAATGATCAACAGTCAAAATGAACGGGGGCGTGATTTATTCCTTCCCATTGGCAGCTCCTCTCTTCCTTAACTCTTCAAATGTAGTACTTTCTGGCCTCTATTAAGGATTGTCAAGCTATCCTGCTGTGCTGCAGTGCCCTTTGGAATCACAGGCTGTTCTGGGGCTGTCACAATGCAGCTGTAATCTGCACAAGGGTACAAATCAGGACCACTCTGAAGTCAGTGTTGACACCGTACCTCTCCCCCTTGTCTGGGCACCCAGCTCTCCGATAGCCCAGTAAACTCTGGCACCAATTTTTCTCAGGTCTGGGATGCCAAAGTTCAGAAATACAAAAATCCCATTGATTCAAGTTATGTTTTAATAGCAGCAGCTAGTTACAGAGAAATTTGCAGTTGGATTCGGGGTCCTGAGCTCTAGAGCTATCAATTACATTGAACAAGAAGTCAGGCTTCTATTTTTCAAAAGTTGCAATCCAGTGTTTGGTGCCTGATTTGGGGCATGAAAGGCTGGTCTGCAAAGGTGTCAAGGTGAGCCTACTGCACTTCGTGCGTTAGATAAGCCCTGCATGTCCTCACCTCCTGTTCTGTAGAGCTTAGGTATATAAAGCTTAACTTTCCAAATGGCATATAATTTACATATATAAGCATAGATTAAAAAAATTAATTGGTGATTATGAGTACTTTGCGAATTGGCTACCAAAACTAAGCTGGCTTTAAGGGGTTCAACTTTTAGGAGTAGTGATCCCCATCTAGAATGTTCCTTTACAGAATCTCGGTGTAGGCCACTATGATTTTTTTTATCACCTATTAACTTTTTCAGCACCATATACAAAATATGTTATAGATTTCTTTCACCTCAACAGATTCTACTGCCAACAACAACAACAACAATTAATAAATCTTGAAGGATCCATCTGAGAGCCACTGAAAATCATTCATTATTGGCTTTTGTGATGTTTTATATAGAACAAAGGTTTTCTGAAGAGACTTTCTCTTGATGGCCACTATCTGGTGTAACTCCTAAGGGCAAGTTAGGACTCTGTAAGAGATCTACAGGGCCCCCTAAAACATTTCTGAGAAAAATGAAAGACTTATTCCAACAGATGCAAGACAGTTCACAAACAGAGGAGTTATTCATAGCTTTATCGCAGCTTGGAGTAAGGGTGTGAAAATATTAAGAAAGCTTTGTCACTAATTTCTAGTCAAAGCTTGCAAAACACAACTGCTTTGCAAGCCTTACTTTAACTGGTGAATATGTTTTAGTTTAAGTCACTGGTATGTAACACGTGCTGTGAGGGTGGTTGCTACATCGGAGAGAGCTATAACTGAGCAAAGATTAACAAGCCTTGGCCACAGGCAAAGGGCTCATAGCTCCTTAAAAACAGTGCTCATATATAGACTTTTCTTTTGTGAGTCTGCCCCAGTTCTTCAGAACTACGCAAAAGGCAAACAAAAACCAGCAAGAGAATGGTTTTGGTGTGTCCAGAATCTGTATGTCTGACATTATGCTTGATGTTTCCGTGAAGTTACCAGAGTGGCTTTACAACACTGTTAGGGGTCAGTTACTCTCCCAAGAGCAGCCAGATGAGAAATTATCGTAATTGCCAGCCACCCTCCTAAGACAATGAGAGAGCTCTAATTAAGCACTTCCATGACTGCCTTTTGAAACATGTAAGATGAGATTATGTAGCAATACAGGTGAGATTATATAGCAATATAGATTATTATAGCGTGTCCTTTGCATGCTAGCATATGTGGCTATGTAAGTAACTTCTTAAACTATTTGATTTATGCAAATTCAGCAAGCTAAACCAAAACAAAACCCACAACCATTGTATTGTGAAGCTTCCATGCAGACTTTTGGCATAAGAAAACTATTTTTAAAAAATGTCTTTCTGTTGAGGAGGAACGCAAAATACATGTTTCCTGCAAAACAGTAAATTCATGGAGTACTGTTTATTTTAAATCAAGACATTTTTTCACCCATGAATGAAAAAGGCTTTCAGGAATTTTCTCTCTTCCTGAGGACCCTTGCTGCTAATTTTGGTGCTTTTAAAGCAGTATTTTCTTTTCCATAAATGCTTTTCTCTTCCTTGTGGTAAACAGAATAAACCAACAGACTGCTTTACTGGCACTAAAATATACAATGTCAACAAACTGCAAAAAAGGGAAACTGTCTTTCTTCCATTCCCCATCTGCTGTAGGCAGCCGTAGAGTTACTTATAGCAACCGTAAATTGGGAAAAAAATTCACACTGCTGTAGAAGTTGCCAGCAGCAGATTCACTTGGAGAGCTTGGCTTTATTTGTAGACATTTGTGAACATTATTTGTTCTTTTTTAGGGCCTGTTTCAAAGTCCGTCAAAGCCAGAGACAAGATTTCCATTAATTTCAATGGCTTTGGAGTAGACTCACAGAGGATAGCCTGTGGCACCCCCAGCTCTGGCATTTTTAGCAGTATGTTTCTGCAGCATTTGCAGTTGCAGAGAGAGAATTGGATGATGCTACAGAATCCATTCACCACAAATGTGAGTCAAGGAATCAAGGCTCGAAATGCATAGTCAGTATCACTGGGCAGATATATTTAAGTACAGTCTCCTTTGTCACACTTTTGTTTTCAGAAACAGGATGTTTCTCATATCTGAAAGGACAAAATGGGAGGGCTGGCTGCCAGCTTCTGCAAAGCTTGGCAAGTCAGCACAGCCCAAGAAGCAGCAAGGACTGTGAAGGAAATGTCATAAGAAGACACAGTGGCCAACTAACTGAACAGCAGCTGCCCTCCACTCTGACTATTTTAATTGTTTGAATGTAAAATAGTCAGCTTGGGGGTTCCCAAACTGAAGCCTATTAAGTTTTGTACGCAGCCCAAAAGGGACTCCTAGTTTGCAGACATCCTCAGAAGAACCATCTGATAACCACAGCTATGTGGGCTCTTCCAGGAAGGGGATAGGTGTCTGGGCACCGTCGGGGCCAGATCCATCAGCTTATTAGAATATGAGTTGGCCTTCTCCAGAGCTGGGAAACCCAGTCTGAATATTCACATCTCAGCTGCTCCATAAGTCCTCTCTATTAATCAGTCAGAAATTAACGTGGGATTTGCTCGAAGGTTTCCATAGCTGAGGTAAGTTTTGATTTTCGAGTGCACTGGGAAAGGAGACATCCAGCAGAGTGGCTATCTCTCCATCACCTTGCATTTTCTTTCTTCTCCTCCCCCACAATTGTCATACTCATTAAACACTTATCCATGAACTTTATCTTGAGAACCCTGATCATAGTCCTGCTTTATCTAGCTGAGCCAGGTGACTATGAACTGGAGGTCCAGAAAGGTCTTGGGATTGAAGATCACTCTTAAATGCTTACTGCACGTACTTGGCAAGAAAGCTTTCAAGTTGGAGCTGGGCTGGCACGCTCTGCGATACGTGCATTACCTTCAGCTCCACAGAGCAATGCAAGCGGCATTTCTGCAGTGCAGGAATTGAACCGAACATCACCGCTCCCTGCATCTCTGTGATGCAGTAGGTGGCTCACTGATCCGCATCTAAATATAAGTGCATGCTCTTTCACTGTCACCACCACTGTGTGGTGGTATAAATTAATAATAATAGCATCAAATTCAATGGATTAATGCCAAGGACAGGAGGATCACAATAGCTATGGATGCTTATTTGTACTGTATGTCTGCTAATACAGTGGCCTTGTGAACCTGATGGCTATCTTTTGTAAGGAAGTTCAGAAGCACTTTGGAATTTCAGCTCTTAAATATTGCTGGGGTAGATTTCTGAAGTCCTTCAGCAGCTTTTCAAATGTGCTCACAGGGTTCTCAAGCAGTTCTAATGATTAAGGCAACACTTTCATCTTTTCTAAATCAATGTTTTAACTTCTGGCCTTCTCTTCTACCTCTCAGCAGATATAAATACTGCAGCTCTATATAGTCAAGCAGCTTAGCCTTTCAGGGATGATGGGAGCATTTCACTTGGGGTGTGGAACTCCAAACAGACACAGTGAGATTAACCTGCATATGTGTAAACAAGTAGGCAGGATGAATAAAATAATTACGGACATTTCATTAGCATTCAAAAGAAGCACCTCAAATAATAATTATTAAAAATAAAGCAATCCAAAACAATTAAATGTATCTAGAGGAGCAATGTGTATTTTCCCATCTCATAACTCCTTGTGTTTCTCATTTGCCTCATTCTCCTCTCACTATTGTATCTCTTTGCTGCTGTTGTAAAGACCTTCAGCTTCAATGTTCACACAATGATGCCTTTGATGTGGGAGCTTTATCTCACTTTTCCATGTGTCCAACAGCAGCATATATCAACTTCTGCTCATCATATATCTTCTCTGCTCATGAGAAAAGCAATACTCCAATGTCTTCTCTTCAAATTGACTTTGCATGGGATGAGACATTCATACAATAGCCCTCATAATGGTCATTGTAATGACTTGGCATCAACACCTGTTGTGTGTACCCTCAGACACAGTCACCATTATATATTAGAAGCAATTTGTTCCATGTTCTGTTGCTGCTGTTGTTGCAAGCAGCAAAGAGGAAGGAGAAATGCTGGTGACGTGACAGGGATGACATCTCAAGCTTTTGAAGAAGGCAGCAAAAAGAGCGGTGATGTGATAAGCAAGACGAGTGCCACACAGGGCACTGAGCTGAGAATGTGGCTTGGGATCGCAGCTCTAATTTCTCTTGCTGTATGTTTGGCTGTGGAGGAAGCAACCGTTGATGAGGGAATCCCTTGCTCTAAGTACCAGCTAGCTTTCAACCATTCATGCTATGAGTTTGTTAGACTCCAGCGTACCTTCACAAGTGCCCAGAGCTGGTGTGAGAGAGGAGGAGGGCACCTTGTCTTTATTGAAAATGAGGAAACTCAAGAGTTCTTGCAAAAACATATTGCTGAGGATCAGGAATGGTGGATAGGACTGATCTCAAACTCCTTGCTGAATGAAACTTCTGACGGTAGGTGGTTTTGAAATAATGTCTTTTTTAAAACTGTATCAGGCAATGATGCTTACTTAACATGGCAATAAATGCAGTTAGTCCCTCTGTAGACATCTGCTGCAAAGCCACTGTCTTTTGTTGGTGTAACTTCAGATTTATATTAAGGTGTTTTAATTTCCTGCTTCACTTCCCAGTCGCATGTTGTCACCCTTTCCATTGAATCTTGTGGTTGTGTGAACGCACAGGGAATTAGATCAGCCTGCTTACCCAGTGAAAAAAATGTGCTGGGTTAGGTCTCCAGTGGAAGCGCAAGCTGAGCCAGTTCATTGCAGTAGGAAGTGCTGCAAGATCTGATACAAGGGAAATGGTAGAATCTTGAGGCTGGGAGCACAGGGGCACGTGGTAGCGTCTCTTTTAATGATTAGATCAGGTGAAATGTAAAATGTAATTGAAGATCTCTCTGCAGAATAACCCACCTCTGTTTCAGTAGTAGCAGGGCTACGGTCCTGTTTTGCAGGTTCTGACTCTGTCATTACAGTGGAAAATAAACATTCGGGACACAATTACTTTGTTCACAGGGTCAGTGATTTGGCTGGACACCTCAGATATAAGCTACAGTAACTGGTACAAGGATGAGCCATCTCCCTTCTCATCCACATGTGGGTACATCCTGAAGAATGCCAAGTATCAGTGGGGTGTGACTGAAAACTGCAGCCAGGAATTTGACTTCATTTGCGAGTTTGGTAAGATACACAACAGCTGGAACTGAGAAGTGAGCAAACTGTGCATAAATTGCCTTGTTGCTTTCAATGTGGCTGTGCAATAATGCAATCGAGCTTATTAAAAGTGAACAAGCAGAAAGATATATAACCCCAGCAGGTGCTCTTTTTCCAGTGTGCTTTTGTAAGATCTGATCCAAAGAAAGGAAGAATCCTGAAATCACTGGGAGATGTAGGTCCTGCAACCAAGCATTGCAGTCTAGGTTTCCAACAGAGGGCTAGTAAAAGAGAAATGGATCTGCGAGTAAATCTACATGTATAGCAGTCCATGTCTACAGTGGACACAAACTAGCTAGTTTAAAGCCTGTTCGAGTAGTGGATAATAGCCTGCTCACAAGAATCAACTCCCACACCATCACAGTACCTGAGCTAGGTGGAACCTGTATGACTGCCCTGCAAAAATATTCTTAATCATAAACACGTGCCAAAATAATTTCCAGTTGTAACTGAAGTGAGAATACAGTCAGGCTTCTAGAGACACCACTCCTGGCAGCCTGGAGTAAGCAAAAATGAGAGCAAGTTTTTCTTGTTTCTTCTCAGACCCCTTCCATCAGGTGAAGTTTGAGGGGTTCTCCAGGACGAGGAAGCAGACAGGAATCTGAACTCCCTGATGGCATTTTGGCACTCAGGCAGAGCATATCTACAGATATTTTGTCCCTTAAACCATGACTTGGAACAAATGCTCCTGGACAGGA
>NW_009726737.1:32326-68969 GCF_000703405.1 Apaloderma vittatum
GTCGTCCCATTCAACATACAGATATGAGGGGAATTTATGTTCCTCGTGCTTTGCACATAAGCAAAGCATTTTAAACTGTAACTAGAACTAAGGTGATGAGCACTGGAAGGACAATCTGGCTGTAGGCTCACCGAGATAAAAAGTCTTCAAATCCAGTATGCAAGTACAGGTTTCCACAAGCCCTGGAATTGCTGCTGCCCTGGTCCAGTACTGTACGACTTGTGACACAATGAAAACGTCGTTCCACAATCAGCAAAACTGTCCTGATTTGTTTCCTGTCCTGACTTACAGTTCCACATCCTCTCCGCACCCTCCTCCTCAGCACTCCCAGTTCACTTCCGTATCCCCAGCATGTCTCGCCTCTGCAAACACTTTTCTGTCTCTCGGCTTCCTCCCCTGCGCTTCTGCCGCTGCTCCTGAGCTCCAGCTTGTACATGCTGGTCAGCTGAATCCCACACCACAGAACAGATAAACTATGGGGTTACAATCCCTGCTATTAATAGAGGCACTGATGTAGCTCTTTCTCTTCTAGCTGGCTATTGATTTTCATGAAATTTCAGGGTGTTTTAAGGTTTCTATCTATACATCAAATTTGGCTGAAGATGACTAACATTAAAACTGGCTGGGGGAGAGGAAATTGGCAGCCATCACAATCCCTTAAGCTTATTTTCCTTGCAAAAACAGACTAAAATTATTTTTCCATTACAACCACGGTAGACAACTGTCTGTTTGTAAGGAAACTATCATCTGTTATTATAGGAGCTGACTTAAAGCCCATTAAATTCAAAGAATGTTCACATTACTGTGCAACAGTGTCCTACACTACATCCATCATTCCATTCCCTGGGAAACCAGGAAGAGATTGAGGGAGTTGTAGCCTTGTTTTCAGTATCTACAGCATGTGCCCTTAATACACATACATATCTCAATAACAGACTCCTCTTTTACCAGCTTTGCATGCAAGGCATTAGATCCAATATCCCAAAGAATCAGGGACAATATTTTGATTAGTTTCTCTGGGCAATGAATATTTGGAAGTTCCCACAACATGAGAGTGCTTTGGTTTATCTCCGTGATACTTAACACTTTCACTGTGAGGCTTGGCTCCCATTAACATTTGAGCTTGAAACTTCAAATGAAATGGAACCACGATTTGAATTTAGTATTTCTGATTACGGTTAGCTTGTGTACTTGATCGTCTGAGCCAGGTAGATGTGTATAAACAGCTAACCAGTCAGTGTTCTCTCTTCCTCTCTTTGGCCATCTACCTGAGCATTATCAGTGCTTCTCAACACAAGTAAAAGCTTTTCTTATTATTATTTCTTAATTTTTCTATTCTAACATTTGTTGCTACAGAGCGACGTGTATATAAAAATATAAACACATTGAGCCAGGGTTTGTACATAGGAACAAAACCAGGTTCTATGTTTTTCCATGTAAAAGTTGTTGAGAGAGCAAACACAAAGTACAGAACAAAAAAATACACGAGATGATAGTCTGCATTAGAATTTATCAGCAAATTATTTTTCAAGCTTATTTAGAGAGCTCTAATCTGTAAACCGATCATGTTGCTATAGTTACAGCCAGGCTTAGATTTAGCCTTTAAATAACAATAGCACACAATTACTGCAGTGTGTGCTCTTTGGCACCGGTAATCAAGGTACTTAAGGGGAATGATCAAACCAGCAGCTGGAGGACAATGTATTTAAACTTGAGACAGCTGAAACAAAAACATTCTTTTGCAACACTCCCATGCGAGAGCAGTCTTTTGTGCATCCTTCTCTTCAGGGTATTAAGCATCCTGATTACTACAGGATACTAAGTATTCTGAAAGATAATTAACTGCCCCAGATTAATCAAAGAATGAGATGTACACATTTACGATATGACCCTACTCATGTGAGCAAATCAGAAGAATATCACAGAGGAACAAAGGTATCTCTGTAGCAGAAATGGGATCTGGTCCCATACTTAATATGCAAACTATTCTCCAGAGCAGTTACCTGAATATCATGCAAATTGCATACCGCCACAAGGCTCTTTCCTAAGTAAGGAGTAATTTTAAACTTTCCAGTACTGCAGGTCAAACAAATGCTAAGTGTTTTTTACAAAAATATGGGCTTTTTAAATTCTTTTGATTTATAAAAAATTTTCTTTTTTTTGCTGTTGTTTAAAGCACTAAAATCCATAAATCTATTACTTCAGATTTTGAAAAAAAATTATTCTTTGTTATTTTAAAAAAATATTCTTAATTGTTTAGCTTTAAAAGGAGAAAAGGGAAGAAAAAGAAACAAAAAAAAGGGACAGGCAGGAGAACTGTAGCAGGATTTCCAGAAATTCAAAAGGTTAAATCCAATTTTTTTTTTAATTTCTCCTCCTAGAATTTGGCCAGAGCATCGCTTGTGATAATTACAATGCCACTGTACAGTGTGGCTCAGGAGAAGTTATTCAAATTGCAGAGAGCTTTTATGGACGGAAGACCCCTCACTACTGTGTATCGGAGACTCCTCTCCAGTCCGATACAGATGAGGACTGTAGCTGGATCAGCATCAGAGATGAAGTAGCAGGTAATGGCTTATGGCATTTCTTGGCAGAAGCACAGAGTATGTGCCAAACTTCCTGGCCTCAAAAATACTTTGGCTTGAATTTCAGTCGAGTTAGTGAGTGGGAAAGTGGATTATTCCTAAAATGAAGGGAATCACAGAGAACTTCTGATGTGGAGGAGGTTCCCACAAGAGGCTGGATGGAAAGGAGGGAGTTTGTGAGGAGCAAAGATTCAGAGGAGAGGAGGAGAAGAACAAGGGTGTACCTGGTTCCTCTCACTGTGTGAAGAAAATAGGTGGGCACATCGATCCCCTCATGAACTCCATCCACACAAACCTACTTCCAGACCAGAAGGGCTGATCAGGCTGGCACCCAGGTGGACGTGCGGGATGTGCTGCACCCTGTCATGTCGAGTCCATCGAGTACACAGCTGGCCTGAGCTACAGGGCTCTGCTTGCCAGATTAAACAGGGACTATGGCCTGTCCCTGGGGTGATTGCTTGGGCTTCCAGCCAAAATTAACCAAAACACGTTAACTTCCTCTTCTTTACCCTCACGTTTATTCCAGTAAAGTTGAATGGTGCTAAGAAATACCAGGCAATAAGCAACATGCTGAAGTCAAAGTGATGTGGAAGTTTGTCTAGAAATGAGTGATGTGATACTGCTCCCCCTCCCCTTTTTGTTCCTGGGATCATCTCTCATCTGAGCTGTTCTGACAGTCAGAGACAAAACCCATAAAATGGTCCTTCTTTCCAGGCCAGTGTCATGGTCTTCAGGCCTGCCAGGTGGCAGCAGATGGCACTTTCTTTGGAGATCCTTGTCCTGCTTCTGGAAACTATTTGTCTATTCAGTATCACTGCAAGGAAGGTAAGTGGGAGGGGCCCAACAACACCAAAAACCCGTTCTGCTCTTTGCTGTAACTCTTATGACTACTGATATTTTTTATCTAAAAAACCACTACTCCATCCTCAGGGAAGAACCTGGAAGAGCGAGGTGACCACTAAAAATAGTAACAGAAGTGTATCTTCCCTGTCCTAGTTGAGGGGTTTTGATAGGATACGAAGTCAGGAAATTCAGACACATAAACCACATTTAAATGGAATTATGTTCCAACAAGATCCTTGACCAGCACAAGTATGGAAAAAAATCAGCTCCCTGTCACACCACTAATGGCCTCAAATTAGCAGCAGTATCAACTCCGTTTTGGAGCATGCCTGCTCTCAGTACATGAAAGTTAACTGAATTACGTAACAAATGTAGACTAACAATGGCATTGAATTCTGTCATGATGTTTTACAGGTCTGCAGCTGGTTGTAACAGATACATGCTTTGTCCTTGAAAATATCACGGTCAGTCTGACCTGGCTCCTGTCTCCATACTCTGGCAACCTTTCCTGTATCGTTAGCACTGGAGATGGCCACACTATTGATCCCTACTACCCTCTGGCGTAAGATATATCTGTCATGTATCATCAGACAACCAGTGAATTTCACTGCTTGCATTTTACTGAATGCTCCAGGTGTCTTAAATGGGACTTTAAAAAAATAAGTAGATTAATAATAGAGCATACATAAATGACGCTTGGGTTCTGAAGCATCTTGTTTTGAAATTAATACAAAATTTCATATCAAGCTGCCAAGCACAATCTTTCTTCTGCTTATTATGATAAGTGATTCCTATTTCTTACTAAGATAATATATTCCAGATTCTAAGTCACAAAATTACTGAAGACATGTCAGTAGTTGCCAAAGAAAGAGGCATTATTTTCTTAAGTTTCAAGAGTACTTTTTGATAACACTTAATATAATACAATGGCATTCTGGAGTTTTTCTTGTACCTTTAAAAGACGAAAATTTTTTTCTGCTGGATTTAAAAATCAGATTTTGTGCTAGGAATAATAGAGAATGGCTCCGGAAATTTATTTATCTTCTAAAGGAATCCTACCTGAGTCAAATGGAAAAGTAAAAGTAGATGAATGAAAAACAAAAAGTAATATCATATTAGAAACAATAAACATTTTTTTAGAGCTATAGACACAGGCCTCTAGCTGTGAAAAACTTTTAAAAAAAAAAATTTCATAGCAAGCTTTTAGGTAAAACATATTTGCTAGCAATTTACGGGAAGCCGTTATACTTTGCCTACTAAGTGGCTCACAGTCATGCTCATCCGTTTTCTATGTCCAGTTTGATACTCACTTTTACAAGAATTGCCTTTTCTGGTCTGATCTTGTCACTGACGTGTTAGAATGAAACCTTTTTCTTAATTAAAACAGCTAAAGAAGAACACGTATTAAAAAGGATCATATGTCCTGATCTTTGTTTGCATTTGCTGGATGGTATCACAATAAGAATATAAAGATTCAAGGAGAATAGGAATATTATATATTTGCCTTCCACGGTGTATGTCATTCGAGAAGGATGTCATTAGGTTCTTTTCACCATCATTCCATGGTTGTTAGTAACAATAGCAACTACCATAGACTTCTTCATGTCCATTCATCTCATACTGCTGTCATGATTGGAGCTGCACTAGACCTGGGAGTGAAGAGACATAGCCTGGGCACATATAGAAGTAGCTGTACATTTAAAAAAAAAAACAAAAAGGCAAGGGCGTGCTCTGACAAAATGCTGAGCAGCCTCAGCTTTTGCTGATATATCTAAGAGATGGTAAATTGGGAATAAAATAAGGAATAGAAATTAATGTGACATATCTGTGCTCAGAGCCAACAAATCGCAAACCAGATGTGATGCTTCGTGTTATTGAATTGCAATCTACCTACTTTACAGCAAAATATATCCACCCTCATAGATCTGCTTTGAGAATGATCACCCTTGAGATACAGCCTTCATGACTCTGTAGCTGGAAGAGAGGAACAATATTCAACCTTAAAAATTATATATAAATAAACAGGGGATTACAGAGATTGCAGGAGAGCTGAGTCAGGTCAGAAATCTGGGAACTGTGACCACTGTTATGGCGTAAGGCTAAGGACTTCCAAGCACAGTCTGCTACAACAAGCAGCCGTTCTCTTTCTCTGCTAGACTGGTCAGCAATGTCACGTACAGATACTCATCTCCTGGAGAGTTCACTGTTTTTGTGGAGTGCACCACCAGCGAGTGGCACGTGATAGCCCAGAAGCAAGTCACCGTTCAAGACAAGATGGATCAACTGAGCATCACTGGGTGCTACAGCCAGTATGAATCTGGGAACAGCTCTCACTGCCGTACACTGTTTGGGCAGTTGCTGTGGATCCAAGTGGAACTCAATGGAGGTGAGGGCAATGACTCCGTGAGATTTAAATGGCAAGCTACATATTATGCCACCCATGGGATAGAAGTGGGATTTTCAATATGCAAACCCATACTTTTTTAGTGAATGCTTTCCCTATCATTGTTGCATTCCTGTAACTGAATGCTCTCACCTCCTTTGGAGGGGTCCATTCTCAGAGCTATTACACCATCTCAGATAAAAGTATAACCCCTTTTTCCCTCTACTCAAATCTGTCAAAGCATAACTTTAGTCACAGGAATCCACATGAAGCCAGTAAGAATATTTCTATATTTGAAGTTAGGAATTCACAGAAATGCTTCTCTGATTGAGGGTAAGAGGATTCCACACTGAGCTGGTCACATCTGATGGTGCACATTTTATTCTAACATCAAGTTCTTGGAATCCACATATATGCTTAAAAAATAAAATTCAGTAGTGTATGTTTGAATTTTTTGATTGCCCTAACAGTCCCAGCAGAAAATACAGGATAGACATCCATGGGGACTCTAGAGGGGCACAAAAGCACCTAGAGTGACTTTATAAAAAAATACTGCATTGCTACAGTGCTCTTATGACTCCTTTATAAAAACTCGAATGCTGTGCAGAGCAGCTAAAATTGAATGGCCTATAACACATGCTGTGAGAAATTCCGAACTGTCTTTTTGCAGGCCATGGAGTGACCTACATTCTGTTAGCAGATAATATGACACTCACTGAATCCAGTGCAAACAAAGGAATTGTCCCTCACAACTTGACACTTGACAGCGCCTCTCAAGAGCTGATAGGTCCAGGGATACACCAGCTGGAAATCCGAGCATCCAGCAACACAACTGCGTTGGAGATCTCTGAGAGCCTTGCTGTTCACTTCATTGAGCCCGTATCTGGTCTTCAGGCTTCATTAGCTTCTCGCACTCTGCACTTGGGGGAGGATTTGGAGATGAATGTGTCTGTGTCTCATGGTGCCCCAGAGAAGGTGAAGCTTGAGGTGATGGGATCTAATGAAACTCACTCTCACGAAGAAGATGGCCCTCATGGGGAACCTCGAACATACATCATTCCTGTGCTCTCTGAAGGTATGGCATTGCTGACGTCTTCTCTATTTCCAAGACACTCAGAGCTGAGTAGAGGAGTTCACATAGTCACAGCAGCCCAGAGTAGGGACAATAACACACAGCTGAAACTGCCAGCTTTTCTAACTGCTCAACCTTGGTCTGCAGAACAGCGAACAACAGAGTCCTGCAGACTTGTAACTGAGCTAAAAAAAACCTGAACTGGCAAACGAGTCTCCATATGGAGACTGAAAGCAAAGCTTCACGTGATTTTTGCAATCAAAAAGACATAGTGAACCAGGGTTTACTTTTCATGACATGATCTGATTCAAATACAAATGATGACATTTTCTTGAATCACAGTGTTTTCCTCCTGTTTGTTGATATGTATAACTTTTCAAGTTTACACTCTGCATTTTACTTAACAGTAATCTGAGGAGTTATCAGTAGAGATGATAAAGAAAAGGAGAGCTTTTCTGTGCATTGGTCTCCAACATGTAGTTTTTAATGGATTTACTTATGAATAAGCTTTTCAGTAATTTTCTCTTTCCGTTATTAAGAAAACAAAGCCTTTAAAATGTAGGATTAGGGAGATTGTCCTGAAGAGTTAATTCAGTGGCAGAAGATAAAGAAGTTTCCTCCCCTAACAAATGATTTAAATTCCATGCCAAAGCTGGAACACTCAGCTAATTATGATTCCATTTTATGTTTTAAAATTAAATATTAAAAGTTTTATTAGGTCTCCCTATACCCATTTTAACATCCCTTCCCTTCAGGCTGAAATTTTCAGACAAGGCAGCTGCTCTCTCAAGATACTTAAACTCATTTGGACTCCAGTATTTGCATACCTCTAGTTTCTTGTGTGGTAATATCATAGCCAGCTGACAACGAAAAGCATTGCAAGTGCTAGGACAAAGGCAGCTGAGTTATTAAACAAAGAGAAGAACACTCCCTGAAAAGCCTTTCAACAGTGGAAACTCATCAGAAAACCCCAAAGCTCTTACCAGGAAAGAATAGGATTTTCTTTATGAATTGGATTTTATATCCTAAACACGATGGACTGGTCCCACTGCTAGTCTTAACTGGCCATTTGTCTTCTCCAGGTACTTTCCTAGTGAAAGTGGTGGCAATGAATGCCTTGTCAAACATGAGTCTGGATCTTGGGTACATCACTGTGCTGACAAACAGTTCTCATAAAAAAGGTAATTGCACTAATCTAACAGTGCTGGTTGTGACTACGTAAGTACCTTTTTTTCAATCAGAGCGTTTCACAGAGTGTTTATGGTTTGCATCCAGTAATTGCTTTCCTTCCAGTAACAGTGCTGAAAACTTTGGTGGAGGCTTCTTCTTGATGAAGGCAGATTCCCTGGCTTTGAAGTAGTCATAAATTAGCATCACTCTTTACATGTTACACATTGCACATTTGCTATTTGTCCTAGAAGTAATTAGTGAAGTTTGTGGCTTGGGACATAGCTCTGTAACCAGGAAATACTTGCATCACAGCAGTCTCATAAATTACTGTCAGTAAATGATTTAGATGGCTCATCCTTAGATTTAATAAAAGCAAACTATACCAGGAATAAAGTAATTTTAGTACTAATCCTACTGAGACTTTTCCAGTGCTTTGCCTCAATTTTTTTCTTGTATATAAAGGAAACTCCAGCAACTTCTGTGAATTTATTTTGATTTATACCATTACGTTTGAAGAATCAGTGTCATCTTCTTTATAGTATGTGACTAGCTTGTTCTTATAATTTTACTTATTGTAACTAGACTATCACAGCTCTGAAGTCTGATGCTTACAGCCCTACCTTTCAGACTGTCAGTAGTCAAATCCTGTGTATTTAAGTCATATTCAATGAGGATGTCTGAAAGTTTACAGGTAGCACTAAAATACTCTGCTTTTTGTGTTAAACAGATTCTGCTATGGAAGAAGGCAGTTCCAAACCAAATACCCAAAAGACAAATGTAAGTTACAAGATTAGAGAAAATGAACTTTTCAGAATGACTCAGTTTTGGAAGTTGAAATGAGCTTAGTTGAATTTTTAAATTATCTGCTTGACTAATGGAAACCTCTCTTTGAGGGACTAGCCTTCAAGCAGAGTTTAATATATTTTTATATTGTTTCTAAATGTTTCCTGCTTCTGTATTGGAATGTTTAAGCTATTTTGCAAAGAAGAAATTTCTAGTTTATGGCAAACCAAGAAACTAATGATATACCAACTGCTAGCAGCTGCACAAATTTAAATAATAATATTGCCAGATATAATATTTCTTTATCATCTTAAAGGTCTGAGTTTTAACTCTAACACTATCAGACAGATGTCTGCTATGCGAGATGTGTTGCTTCACAAGATGGCATCATGCCTTATAGATTGCCTTTAAGAATATATCGCATGAGAGAAATCTAATTCAAAACTAATTTCACAGTTTGTTGCACAGAAAGACAAATTCAGCTACCTTCTTTTTATCTATAGCTGTAATGTATACAAGTCAAATAAACAAGGAATATACTAGAACATGTATTAGAAGACAAATGCTTGTCCAGAAGTAGACAAATAGTAGACAAATGCTTGGTCCAGAAGTAGAAAATTGATGGGAAATGGCTTCCTAAGTACCTGCATTATTTTGAAAATAGGAACTGGGCTCCTAAGCCACTTATGCATTTGGGAACATTTTGCTACACACTCCCTCTGTGCCATTTGCTTCTACTCCCATAGCTTCTACTTTCACACTACCACTGATCAGGGAAAGATCATTTAAAGTACAGATCTACATACAGTGATTTGGGGTCTAAACTTCCAGACCTTTTTCATTATAAAGAAGCAAGATATGTGCTCCTATACTGATACATTTACTTATTATTTAGGATCACAAAAATAAACCCAAAATATATATTAAACCAAGTCGCCATGTGGATCCTTTCACAACTGTCATGCTTGGCTGGCCAGACGACAACAATTCCAGTTTTCTCTGGTCCTGTGGTATGTGCATTTCCTGAACTTTTCTACCAACTTCTATTTGATGAGTAACAAACTCACTGTCACGTCAGATCAAGTGGTGAAAATCTGACTAAAGGACAGTTTACTCTTTGACTTAAAGTTTGCCACTTGTTGTATGTGAAGAATGTCCCTCTACCTTACCCTGGATTTAACACTAAACTAATCAAGATGTATAATATAGCAAAGTACTCGGTTTTGTCTTTTCCTAAAGGTGACTGCTCCTAGGTTTCAATTTTTCAAGATCTGCCCATCCTAAGCCCTCACCCTCATACCCAAGAACTAGTCCCAAGTGACTTACATAGTTAGGCATTTGCAAGGTACATGTGTCTCAATAAAAGAACAATGATTAGCATCAAACACAATGCAAAAACATTTATGGCTGAAAAGTGGATTGAGATTCAGGACATCTGTGCTCATCCCTGTATTTATCCCTGACCTGACATATTATTTTGAAGAAGCCAGTCCGTACTCTTAACTCTGATTACACACCCTTTAAATTGGGTCCACAAAACTTGTTTGCTCTGTAAACCTCTGAAACTTACGGCACGAAAGTCCCTTACAAGAGACATGCAATGTTACAACTATTCTAATTATGAAGGAAATGTTTGTGCAGGAGCTTGCTGGCCTGAGTGGAACAAATGTGTGAAGCAACAGATAATCCTAACCAACCAAAGTGAGGTGAAAATCCCACCTTCCTGCCTTCCTCCTCCAAAATCAGCAGTGACTGTCAGGGTTACGGTCCGAAACCATGGCAATGAAGAGAGGCAGGATGAGCAATGCCTCTACGTGTCTGCAAAACAAGAACTGCAACTGGAAATCAGGTCTGTTTTTAAACTCTAGTATTCACTGGTGAATATTCTTACCACAGAAACATAGTGCAAGGTCACAGTTACCAATAATAATGATAATAAAGTGATAACACACTTATTGTTGTAAACCTGTTTATGTAAAATATTTAGACAAAATGGGTCTTGCTGTAGTTTCCAGTCCATACTTCTGAATATAATTCTTTTATAAACTGAATAATATTCTTCCCAAAACCACTGAGGGTTTCTAATGCCACTATACCCTTTCAGTGTTGGAGATGTCCATACACAGACTCATTGAAACAATGTGAATAAATGCCATAAGATATGTCTGAAATTTCTATTAGATAGCCAGATTTACATTACTGCCTTACAAAAATCTATTCTTCAAGAGTCTAATGCATCATTAAAGAGCAGTGGCATTTCAATGCTCTGCTAATATGATAATTTCAGGAGTTTAAGTAGAGACAGGCTTCCTCTGAGAGCCCAAATCAGCTTTGCAACATAAGTAGTTTGCAGGTTCTGGGCATCAGTCATGTTGAAAGTGGAGATGAAGTTTCCTAAATCTCTTGCTTTAAGATTAAGTATTTCACTATTTGAGTCGTGGGTCACCTGTCTCACATTGCAGGTCTTTTGCAGATTTTCATCAAATGAGAGTAAACCAGCAAGGGCTACGACATCTCATACAATTACTACCTGTAACTACCATCTGACTTCCTTACAGGTGTGAGGCAAACTGCAGGCCAGTGAATGCCAGTGCTGACGTTGTTTTGAGTGTCTCTGAACAGAAGGACTCCCAGGCCATCTATTATAACTGGTATTTAGATAACACGTTCCAAACCAAGGTGAGAGCATCAGATTCATCAGAAATACCGTGTACACAAAAATAAACATCCATCCTGCGGGAAAGCCACAAGGCCTCAGAGCAATACTTTGTCAAATGGGTACTTTGGGAATAACAGCAAAGGCCGAGACAAGTGGGTGCCTGGAGGTGCCTGGTTTGAGTGGGGTTATAATGAAGGGCACCAAACTGCCACCCTGCTCCTGATAAAACACAAGAAATCACAGCAAAGAACCTCTACTGTCTTATTTTCTCTTCTGTCTCATTTTACAGTCTACGACCCTCCCTCTAGCCTGTGGCCTGACTGGTTTCCAGCAGAGCTCCTTGAATTTGCTTCAAAGCAACACGTCTGTGTTGAAAATGAACAGCTCCTTCTTGCAGACACAGGGAGAAGCTTTTCAGATTAAAGTAACAGGTGAGGGCAAGCAGGGGTTTTCTCCTTTGAGGTAGCCTCTGCCATTGTCACATCACGCTACTGTGGTCTCGCTGACAAATATGAATTTAAAACAGTTTACAAGTTGAGAGCTGTTACTTTTTCATCTGGGTTCTTTAAAACAATTAAGAGCAAAGTTTGTTCTGGGCTGCTACACAGCAGGACAAATGAGTTATCTTACTTCAAGCTGTTAATAACTTTTTTAAGGCTCATCTGGAATTGAAGTTATGCCAAATGCTTGACCAAATAATATAGCTTTGCTTTATAATGCAAACACCACCATGTTAGAATAGGCAAGATTAATGTCTGGAGACTAGTGCTGCCAGGGCACGATTATTGCTGATGGCCCTCTCTCCCCACTCTCAGCCCTGACTCAGCGTGGCTACGGGGAGGACACATACGTTGTCAGCACTGTGCCTCCGCCTGAGCTCCCCGTCTGTGCCGTGTCCCCCGAGCAGGGATCCATGCTCACCACATTCACAGTCTCCTGCAGCGCTCCTTGCTTGGTGGATCCATGCCAGCCCAGCCCTAACAGGCAGCTCACGTACTGCTTCTATCTGAAACCAAGTAAGTCCTGAGGTGAACTGCTTGGCGAGCTGCTGCTCCGTGGTTTTAGCAAGCACTATTACTGCTGCTAACAAGAGCAAAGGCACAACCTGCTTCTGCTCCTCAGAGAGACTAAGAACGAGTCACCCAGGCCTGCAGAGAGCAAGGCCAGGGCCCTCTGTTCCTAGAGAGCAGGAGGTGTCTGTGTGGTACCTGGTGTAGGTGACCCCCTTTTTCCTGTTTCAGATTCTCTCCTGCACTGTGGCCCAAATCCTGAACTCTTCCCAGTTTATCTTCCACTTGGAGAAGAAGAAAACAATTTCATGTTAGATATGACGATTACTGTTAGCAACAACTTTGGTGATACAGTTCAGACTAATGCTTCAGTGAAGGTACACAGTGTAATTACTTATTTCAAGATCTCTCAAGTTGATACCTAACCCACGATTTGCTTTTGGAGCTTCTCTCTATTTGATACGTATTACTTCATTCTGAATGTGCTATAATCACAGTTTTCTAAACAGAGACTATTCTCTGTGGACTCGAAGCAGTTTAAAAGATGATCTATTTGGACATTCAGCAGAAAAAGCTGTATCTAGTTAGTGTGGAGTTACTCTTGTGTAGGTCCCAGAAAACTCCTGCTTCTGCCCCAGTAAGGAGATCCTTATCAGACCACTAAAAATAAAACATTAAAGACTGGGAACACAAAATTTTCTTGTCCACTCTAACTAGCACGTCAATAAGATGATCATGGAAGCTTTTAAAAAATAATTATAACGGTGGCAGTAACATTAAAAGCATGTCTGATTTCTTCATCAGGTTGGACACGCAGATATGATCAATGGGAACCTGACCCTGCAGACTATTGTATCTGAGAAGGCAAACACCATCCTAAAAGATGGGAATAACAGCATGAGCCTCTTCCAGCTGTATAAATCAGTGACGTCTGTCCTTAATCAGGAGACCCAAGAGGAGAGTTTTAACATATCTTTACAGATGAGCACACGAAAAGAGGTCAGCCAGACACTTGTCTTCTTGCAGTACAACATGATATAATGGACTCTTTGTATTCTTTGACAGCTCTTAAGTAATTAAAAGCTTATATATCACCACCTGAAATCGAAGGAGGTTTCAAGTTTCTACCATCTGTTTCAGTGTTTGGCACAGGTTTCAGCTGTTTTTCCCTATTTGCCCACATAAATCATTTGTTTTATCATCTGGCAATAAAAGAATCCATTCTCAATGGTTACTGCATTAATTTAAACTAATTTGGACAGTGTTTTAAAACCTGATTTTCCACAAATAATTTTAAAAATAATAAAATAGCCTCTTCTGTGGGAGAAATATACTGTTTACTTTTCCCAAAAAGTCCTAGATGGCAGGTTCATATCAGGTACCAACTTATGTTTAAGTTACAAGCTTGTATTTGTACAGAGCTCTGAGTGCCTCAGATGAAAAGATCTAGAAAAATGCAATGCATCCTTCAATTATGATTCATTATTTGAATAACATCAATCATACATGGCTCTGGTTTCTCTGGAAGTGGCATTTATACAATAATTCACATACATTAGTACAAATTTTCACAAGTAATTCTCCTTGCTATTAATGGATGTTAAGCTTATAAATTCTCTGTGCTGGGCGGTAACATAAAACTCATGATTATATAGTTGCTACAGCAAGTGGCATCTTGTCGGCAGACTAGTATCACTTCAAATGATTCTTGTTGTGGAGTCTTACTCTAACGCATAATTTAGAGCAAGCCTGGCTGTCAATATACAGCATTACTTGCATAGTCCTAATTAACATTTTGTTCCTGTGCCTAATTATCCCTTTTCATCCCAAGCTCCGAGGGCTGATGCTGACAACTCTCTCTGCTGTTAACGTAACATCAATGCAGACTGCTCTTCAGATGTCAGAGGTATTGAAAGAAATCACTTACAGGAGTGAAGAGCTGTCTGTCTCAGCACAGGTAAGATTAATGCTTCTTGCACCTCCTCACACTGACAGTAGAGACTCTGTTGCACCCCACTGACTTTGGAAGAGTTCCAGTGCCTTACATTTGTCTGTTCTTACCCATTTTTTCCACTGTATGGCCACATGTATTTTGACCGGAGGGAATAAGTTTTGCTGTAAGCAAATTAGGACTCATAGATATTGTCTCAGCAACTTCTACAACCCAGGCTATGACCATCTGGCCAGTTACATTTTAGAATTCTTTTTCAAGATAGAAACCTTAAGTTTTAGTCTGAAGCATGTTAAGGTGTTATGTTTTACCTTGTAAAGCACTCTGAGAATCCTGAAGAAAAAACTGCCCAGAAGGGTGTTTCTAGAATTGCCCACATCCATTGGTCTCTGATCCACACATTGTCACAAAACGCAGACAGGCAAGCTGTCAGGGCGGTAGGAACGTGTCAGGACTCAGAGGAACTGGGCACAAATGGTCAGACTGGCCTCGCAAAAGTATTTCTTGAATCTTATCTGGCAACATGACATTATTAGTAGGTGATGCTATTTATGCATAAGGAACAAACATGCGGAAGGAAAGAACAAACTGTTGCTGGGGAAGTTTCCCAAATACGCTGGCAATGAAAAGAGCTGTCCTGATTTCTGATGTATTATACAGTTGCAGCCAGACAACAGTTTGGGAGCATTTCAGCAGTATGTGGTTAACTTTGGCAAGACAAGAACATAACTCAGATTCAGCACTCACCCTACAGTGGGGCTGCCGAGTGTTTACAGATTGTGGGAATGGATATGTCCAAGCTTGCAATGAATTTGCTTGGCTCCCTCATCACCCTGGGCTAAACGCTGGCCAGGGCTTTCACAATCACAAAGCAATCACTGGCTGCATTCGGGCACAAAGTAAAAATTGCAAAACTCATTTTCCTTGGGCACTTCATGCAGCACAAGGCCAAAGGTATTACTTGGTGTTAATCCAGTAGGGTTTGTGGAAACTAAGAGTGAAACGCGCGTGCAATTGGCAATATAGTGGGGTTTTTTTGGAGAGACCATCCAACAATATAACCTCGTTTAATACATTACTGTACATCTAAACTGTGTCCTTGCCCAGTGTTTGACAGATGACCTTCCTTCAGATGTTATTAATCTTTTTTATGGATTAAATCTGTAGAAGCAGGATGCATTTTTCAGGCCTCTATTATCTGTTAGTATAGCATCTACTATATGATCTCTATTGGCATTTCATAGTTTGAGGTACTACTGCAGCACAAATAATTATAGTAAAAACAGCATTAGCCGCAAATAGTCCCGTGAGATTACTTAAATTGCAACGTTCAGTAAATGACACAATTGCCACTTCTGTCATTCGTAGTACCAACACATATAAACTTCTCCTCTTGTTTCCCATGCAGGTGGAAGCTAGCAACACTCTAAAAGATGTCAGTGCTTCCTTGCTCGCTGTAAACACGGAGGGCAGCAGAGATGACCAGAAGCTAAAGGATGCAGCCAACTATCTATTCAATGCAGTGAGCAGTGTTCTTAAAGCTTCTGTAGATATCAGAGCTGCAAATGCTTCAGTGCCAGAGACAGAACAGGTAATTTTGGTTTGGACCAGTTTGTAGTGGACTGTGCATGAACATTTGTTTGATTTGAAAGGTTTCTGAGTTCTGCGGCCTCTTGTATTTTTAAAATGGCATTGTTTAAGGTTCATTGTGACACCATGATGGACTTGAATATCAAAGGAAACTTACCCCCAGTTAGACCTGTTCGACTGAATGGTCTGCTAATAAAGATGGTAGAAGTGTCTTAACATCTGTTACATGTAAAGCCGAAGAGCACAGAGCACTGGAGAACACAGCATGAGTGTATGACCTCCAACAGATTACGAGCACACAGGGTTTTTTTCAGATTTGTTTCTATCCCCTCCTTTCGCCTGTAATTCATAGAAGACACAGGTATTTAATATTCATGATTGGCTCCTCTACTTGAAAGTTGGAATCAGCTCTCGTTGCCCGTCACACTTATTCAGAAAGCCTGCTCTGATTTTCTGTTCAGAATTATGCAGCATGTTTATTGTCCTACACTTCCCTATCGATATGTGAATTGTCATGGTTCCCTCTGTGTGTTCCAAGGCTGAACATCCTCTAACTTACATCACTGCAAGGGAGTAAGGCATGAAATAAATCTAACCTGAGAGAAAAGGTTATGAATTGTTCAGTCTCCTCTAGGATAACACACAATTAATGTCATCAGGTCTTCTTTTGCATGAATATATTGCATTAAATTGATGTCATGTTTGTAGTGTTTCAAATTTGAACGTGTAGAAGTTATAAATAATAGAATTTAAAGTAAAAGCTGTAAGACATTAATTTGCTGTATGCAATGCTTTCATAAGAATTACAGAAACTGATTTGCCAATTCTTTCTCTGAGATAAAGAAACACATCACCAAATCTGCCATCTTTGTAAGGCTCTGAAAATAAGTATTTGTTTCTAAAATGAAGTAAAGGCATGTAATGTGCAACTTGATGATTCTGAGGAGCTTTGATGCAAGTTTCTTACTCTAATCCTTTTCCAGAGTTCAGTGTCATACCAGCTCCTGAGTACAGTTGAAAATTTACAGAGTGCCCTTCTGTTTGGGAAAGAGCCAGATGATGAACCAACAGTCATCACCACTCCCTCTGCCACCATGTACATACACAGGTAACAGGAACAGTGTCTCCCACCTACCCTCCTAAGAGTTAATCAAATTTGTCCCTAATATTTGTTACATTGTCCTTAAATGAAACCACCTAACTAAATATTGCAGCATAATGACAACTTCAACAGTGGAATGAGCTTGGACTCCAGATAGCTTTAATAACACCAGCTTTAGAAATTCTCATGCTGTATCTTTTTTGACCAACGGAGAATTTACTACTATCTCCTGAATGAGGTAGTAGTGCTTACCTTTGAAATTATGTGGAAAGCTCATGTTGTACCACTTGTGGTTTTTGTGTTTTCCAAGTTGCCAGTAGTGACATAATATACGGAATTTATGTAACTGGCTTGGCAGAAGCAAATATTATCATGAGGAGCCTGATGAGCATTCTCTATTCCTTATAATCATGCCTAAATTGTTCCCAAAAAGCCTGGTTTTCATTCACGTTTAAATGTGCATTCCAATCAAGAGCATGTTTTACACAGAAACTAGGTACATCTTTCACCTAACTACACCTAGCTGGGTACAACTTCCTAGCCAGATACACCAATTCCACTCCTTTTTTGGTGACTCTGTGGTAGCATTATGTGGCGTACTACATCAGGGACAAAATAATGCACGAAGTATTTTCTGGCAGAGTTAGAAATAGTTTTGCAAATAAGTTATACTCAGCAAGTAAGAAAGCATTTTCTCTAGCCTATGAAGTCCATGCTACTGGTGTTTTTTATCTGGTGGTTTTTTCCATATTTTAAAAAAAATTCTCTTTTATCCTGTTTTGTTTGTGTCCAACCCAACAGATTACAAACTGAAAACATGGATGGCACATCCATTAACGTCTCCATTTCCAGCTCTGCCAGCTTTACTCTCCCACCTGCTTCCTCTCTCAGTGTTTCAGGAGTTGATGAAACCGTGGATATAAGGGCAAGTGAACAGCTTTTATCTGACTCAACATGATAGACGACTTACAGTCTTGATCTAGTGGTTTTAGAATCTTTTCTTTTTTTGCAATGAATACACAAGTACAAGTCATCCCTCTTGTCATGCCGAGAAAATAATTTGAAACATTTTTGGTCAAAGAAACCTTCGTTTATCATAATTTGATGGGGTTTGTTCAGCAAGCTAAAGAGAACCAAAAGTTCAAATTCCTCCATCCCATCAGTCTCTCACATGCACTCCTGATTCATACTTGTATGGCTACAGAAGGCAACAGAATCAATCAATACCTGCAAATCTATTTGCTGTTTGCTTACATGCCGTGCTCTGAGGAGGATGCAGCAGATCAGAGCGTATATCACCATTAAAACTCAACTGCAGCACTCAAGATTCATCCCAGCTAGAAATAAACGAGTTTGAAGCACTAAGATCCTGCAGCAGACAGAAGGCCTGCAAATGTCCTGATGATATCATATCCCTCATCTGAATTACTACCTGGTGTTTTTTCCCCTCAGAACAATAGATTGCATATTATTGCTATATTTTTATCATAAAGTTTCTAAAGGCCTCTCTGGCCGATTTGGCACTCTCAGGAAATCCTTACAATATATGCAAAAAATGCAACTTTTTCATTGTGTATTTTCCAACTCTGCTAAAAAATACCCGAAGTCCACTGAAACCAGTGGAAACACACACATTGTCTTACCTGGGCACTAGAAGAGGTTCCTGAATCCTCTCATTGGACCGACAACTCTAACATACTCTTGTATGCATTGCTATCATAGCACAAATAGACTTCTGCTGGCCACGGGCCAGATTTGGTGGAGTTACTTTCGAAGGAGGCTTATGGAATTGTGTCTTGGTATCTGGTGTCTAAAAGACAAAAGGGTTACTATGAATGGAAGCAATAAGCATTGCTGTACATATATCACATTTCAGACCCAAAATCACTTTCAAGGTTTGTATCTGAACTACCTAAGAGATAAGGCAGCTCCTAATTTAAATGTGGATGCAGCCTTCTTTTAAGTCAAGTGTTGTTTGGATTTGAGCTCAAGCTCTCTCTACTCAGCAATTTAGAATGTGAATATAATGAAATATTGACAATACCTCAATTGTCTAACTGTGTATGTCTTGCTATTAGATGGTGAGTTTTGCCATGAATCCCTTTTACTCCAGCAACACCAGTTTTGACATCAGTGGAACAGTGGGAGGTCTAACTCTTACTGGTCTGGATGGCTTGATCATACCAGTCAGCAATCTCAAAGAGAACGTTGAGGTAAACCCACAATTTTCTATCCCTCTCCCTCTTTTCTCATTATCATCTTCTGTGAGGTGACTGCAAGTGGTGGTAATGTTCACTGTGTTACATAATGGAATCATGGTGTCTGCATTTGTGACAGAAGAATTTTTGTGAGGCGACAAATGAAATACATAACAAATATTTCCGTCTTTTCTTAAAAAAGAGGTGTCTTATTCTTCATTTAAATGGATGTGAGAATGCTAATGGTTGTGGAAAAACACTCCAGATTACAGTCATCCCAAAGCAGGTTGTAATGTCTGATTTCATCATCCAAAACCTGTATGTTCATATTACTGCTGCTTGGGTTTCCTAACCGATGTACAAGCTGGCATTTAAATCATTCACATAGGCACTTCATGGGGGCAGTGTTTCAGTCATAATCTCAGCTCTTAGTTCAGAAAGGCACCAAGAGCCATCACTTTGTGTCTACAGAGGTTTCGAACAAACTTTTCAGAGGTTAGCTGACAGTATCAAAATAATTACTTTGAAGCCACTATTTTTGCTGGCCAAGCTTTCCCTGTGTAATGAAAAGAGATTATCTAGCATGTGGCTATCGTTGTGCTTATAGATAACTGGAGGAACATGCTTTGCTGTATTCAAAGCTATGTCTTTCTCTTTAAAACCAGATAATGTTACCAAGACTTTCAACAACTAAGGAAGATAAGATTCTGTTGAATCTGGGAAATTTCAGTGCTTTCCAAGCCAATGTTACCTCAGAAAACACATCTATAGTGATACACTTGGAATGTGAACAGGACATTCCACTAATGCTCTACTTAGGGTATGGTTCTCGCCCAAACGAAACTAACTACGATATGAAAAATCATCTGCTCTGTAAGAAAACTACTGCAGGTAAGATAACTCGGTAGTGACCCATGACCTTGTGCATTCTGAGCTTACGTAGCTAAAAGATTTCACCACCCAATAGCAAATGCAGTCACTATGGGGGGTGCTCACTCACAGCTCAACAGCACATGTGTTTGCAGAATGAGCCTTGACCATGAGTTCAGATGTCTTAACTGGAAAGAAACCTCTCAGAGGAGTTTCAATCTGTCATGCTTCATGGTTCCAGTCTCTAGTATACAGTGGTCACTAACAGGAGCAGAGTGGGTTGCTAAGAATCATGTCACACCTGTTTCTTCAGTTTATTTATTATATGCAACACAGCTCTATAATCCCAAATTAGCATTTCTATACGTACACTGAAACTAAAATATTTATGTTTAAGGTGAGACAAACACCTGGGTTCTTAGCCCAGAAGAACTCATTTTTGGAGAGGGAACCTACTATTTCATGGTTTTACAAGACACGGGAACGGACTCGACCGTCTATGACAGGCTAACTATAGCTGTCACTTGCTTTGCATCCCGCTGTGTGTTTTGGGATGAGCACCAGGGGAACTGGAACAGCTATGGATGTCATGTAAGTAGAGCAAAACAAAACAATGTTTACATGATATACTTCAAAGCCAGCCCTTATAACCACAATCCTGTAGTAAAATGATAACACTGAACTCTCATCATAAAACAAGATCGTTCTGAGATGTTTTAGTAGACTGAAGAAGTTTAGTCATACTGGACTAAACTTCAAATTACCCTTCTATTTCAATTTCTTGGGATGGGCTTCTATATGAGGAGAAATGGAACCACTCTGACAAGGCTGTATTTTATTACAGTGCCTGTTTCTGGCTAGACATTAGAATTGATATCCCTTACTGGAACTTTTTTTTTTTCTATATAGCAGTTCTCCATGCTAACTTACTGATCTCAGCTCTGTCTTTCCATTTGCTTGTAACTTATCTAATACTTTGAAGACAAATGTTTTATCGGGAAATCTCTCTGGTTTTCAGGTAGGACCAAAAACAAATCCTAGAAGCACACAGTGCCTCTGCAACCATCTGACCTTCTTCGGGAGCTCCTTCTTTGTCATACCCAATGCCATAGATGTTAGCAAAACTGCAGAGCTATTTGGTACATTTGTGGACAACCCCGTGGTGGTGACAACTGTAGGATGCATCTTTCTGATATATGTGCTTGTAGTTATTTGGGCTCGAAGGAAAGACATCCAGGATGATGCCAAAGTAAGTCTTCAGCTAATAAAGGCTGAATGTATTTAGGCCAATTCCCACTTTGCCTAGGCTGTTTTAATAGGAAGTCTTCAACCATGCCTACTCCCTTCCCTGTAACTCCCTATTTACTGGTAAGTACATGCATTGTTCACGAGATACACAGCCTTAAGGAATCCATACTAAGAGAGCAGCTAACTCCCTATTTGTATCATGTCACTCTGCAGGTGAAAATCACAGTACTGGAAGACAATGACCCCTTTGCTCAGTATCGTTATCTTGTGACAGTTTTTACAGGACATCGCCGTGGGGCAGCCACAACCTCCAAGGTATCAATGGCAGCATGTGGCAAGACAGTTTTTCATTCATTTAGAGAACTAAGTGAATAATGGAGCACCTGAGGCTACTAAACAGGATGGCTCAAATGCAATACCTAAGCAAGAAAGTCCTTAGATTTGATGAAAGCAGAAAGAGAAATAATCATACATCTGATCAAGATGTGGAACTGTTCATTGTGCCATCTTATTCTCCAGGTGACTCTCACCCTGTATGGACTGGAAGGAGAGAGTGAGCCACACCATCTAACTGATCCTGATACACCAGTTTTTGAACGAGGAGGAGTGGATGTTTTCCTGCTCTGTACATTTTTCCCTCTTGGGGAACTGCAGAGCATTAGATTGTGGCATGATAATTCAGGGGGCAGCCCATCCTGGTAAGTGGAGATCTGGAGGTCCTGAGAAGTAAAGATCCACAAATACATTTTTATAATGATAACAGCTTTCCCATTCTAGCACTTGAAAATTATCCGTTCTATAGTTCTAGAAAGGAAAGAAGCATTAGTTTCTCATTTTTGCAGATGAATAGATCAAATCATAAACTGCAGGATCAGGAGTGCTTCCTGTATCCTGTGTCCAGTACGGGATGGGATCTGTTCTGTGTCCTGCAGTTTAGACACAACCTAAGAAGCTGAAGGCCAGAGTGTGCCCTCCACAGTCCTGTCGACTCCTGAATTTCCTACCACTTAGTTACATATGAACGTGCCCTGTATTTTTTTCCACCAGGTACGTGAATCGAGTATTGGTCCATGATCTGGCATTGGATCAGAAATGGTATTTCCTCTGTAACTCTTGGCTAGCTGTTGATATTGCAGAATGTGTCCTGGATAAAGTGTTCCCAGTGGCTACAGAACAGGACATGAAGCAGTTCAGGTACCTTCTATTTTATGGACTATTTATTCTTGATAGCAATCAGCCTTGAAAAGCAAGTATGCAAAAAAGATGAAACCCCTAGACAAAAATGAAAATGAGGGAGATCTTTACATTGCCCTCAAAGGGCTCTGAACAAGGAAAAGAGGAAGGATGATTAAGTAAGTCTAATCGTTACCCTAACAGTAATACCACGCTGGAAGTATTGGTGTTGAAGGACAGCCTGAAGAGACCTACAGAAAACCAAGCAACTTCTCTTATGTGTAATTTCCCTAATAATTTATACGGAAACTGCTCACAATTAGCTTTTCCTCCATGGTGTGGCTAGAAGGAAAGGGCATAAGTAGCTATGACCATTCCATGCAAATCAAGTTATGATATTTGGTAATTTCTCCATTATTACTTCTTCTGATAGTGGCTATAAGCATAAATAAGTCAGGACTCTGAAATACAACTTGATTCTTCCCTCTCCTTTCTAAGTATCCATTTGATTTCCCTCTCTTCTTTCCCAGCAATCTGTTTTTCATGAAGACTTCCAAGGGTTTCCAGGATGGGCACATCTGGTACTCAGTTTTCAATCGTTCCCCACGAAGCTCCTTCACACGAGCCCAGCGCGTGTCATGTTGCTTCTCACTGCTTCTCTGCACCATGCTGACCAGCATCATGTTCTGGGGAGTGCCAAAGGATCCAGCTGAGCAGAAAATGGATTTGGGTAACAATCCTCATAATTGTTTGGGCAGGGAAATAGAGAGACAGCAAAATCTAGAAGCAGGACAGTTGAATAAATGGCCTTTTTCATGAGAGAGAGATCAGATGGTCCTGGGGTTATTTTCACTCATCCCCTCTGTTTGATCTTGACAGGCAAGATCGAGTTCACGTGGCAGGAAGTGATGATCGGCTTTGAGAGCTCCCTCCTCATGTTCCCCATCAACCTGCTCATTGTGCAGATCTTCAGGAACATAAGATCCCGGCCAGCCACGCAGGGGAGAGATAAGAAGCCTGGAAAGAACGGTCGAGTGTCCCCAAGCTTACCTCCCAGCCCACAGGTCACCGACGCTGTCTCACTCACCCCAGAGGCTGTGATCAAGGCAAGTCCCAATGGCTGCTCCCCAGGGAGCCCTGCACTGCCCTCTGAGGCCACGCTCTACCTGACATCCCCCGAATCCCAGGAGAAATCCCTGTCAGATGCCCCATTCTTAAGGGAAAAGCCAATCATGAACTGGTGCAAAGCACTCATTTACTCATTTACGTTAAAATCCTGACTTCATTAGGATCTGCCTATATGCATCCCAGCCCTTGCAGCCCTTGCAGTGTGACTCAAATGGCTGTGTTCAAGGGTTAAAACAAACATTAAGCAAGTCAGTGAAGATAAAAGGGATCATAGACCCAGTCTTTGTCAGCTTAGGTCCTCAGGCAGGTAGGTAAGCTGTATTTCTGAATCCTGAAAGCTGCCTTACTCAACTCTTTGAAGTCTGCCTGGCACATCCAGCACTGCAGGATGTGCTATCCTTACCCATTCTGGAAATTTTAGCAATTGGTGAAGCTCCTGGCCAGTGGGGCCTTCAGATCACATCAGCTTAAGTCACAGTAGCCAGGGTCACTGCTGTGTTGCTGCTGTTTTTTTCTAGGACATAAGAAGAATTGCCAACTCACTCTTTAAAGCCCTGAAGATTCCATCTCTCACTTCAGTACCAGAACTTGGAAAATCAACTAACATCAACACGCTTTTGGCATTGGTTGAGGACATCATCTGCCAGCAGAACAGAGCTGGGCAGGAGTTTTATGATGAGAGCAAGAAGAAAGATAACCCTATAACTGTCACACTAGGTGCTATGGATATACAAGGTAAACAACACAGTGTGACACGCCTTTGTCGTGAAAATGACAGTAACGCTGGATGTGATGACCCAAGCTCTTCTTACATTCTGACTCAAAGGCGATTACAGAATCACAGAATACTTGAGGCTGGAAGGGATCTCTAGAGATTTAGTCCACCACCCTGCTCAGAGCAGGGTCAGCTGGAGCAGGCTGCCCAGGATCACATCCACTGAGTGCATAACCGAGTAAAGACACTGTGAGATCCCTATCTCTCATGCTGTAAATAAAATGTTAGCTATCAGCCTGGATTGGAAGCAGGATCAGTATCTAATACCATAAAGATTCACAAATATCAGTACTTTCACAGTATTTTTACCATATTCTTTTTTTTCTTCTTGGCCTTATGCTGTTGTTTCTTTTGGTCTGACTCTTAGACATTCATTTATTTTCAGTTAAACAAGAATATATAATTAAACAATCCCACTGATTTCATTAAGACTCACATTTGGTTTTTTCCAAAAAAAGCTACTAATTGCACAGGTAAACTATGAATGAACCAACACTTGATCTTATCTGACTTCTCTGTTCAGGTTTTAGGGCCTCTGTCTTACTAAGCTGCCTTCTGGCAACAATTCCAGCCCATTCCAGCAGAGGCTCTAGTACTAAAGCTGCTTTTATCTGTCCCTTCAAATCTTACTTTTCACTTTGTCACATTCATAATCCTGAGCTCCAGTTCTGCTACCCTTTGTACAGAACAATATTTTAGTCTAGAAACAGCTAAGCTGATGTTCTTTTAAATCAATTAATTAAATAATAATTATTTGCCTGCAGAAAAAACAAGAAGCCCAACTCCAGAGAAGGGAACGTGTGAGCGACTGAAATACAGCGATTACAATCGCTGCTTGTACATGCAACTCCAGCGTGTAGAGATGGAACTGGAATTACTGGGCCCCCATAAATTTCAGATGCCTCAGAGTTACACACAAGCCGTTCGCCAAGTTCAGCACATGAAGAACCTCCTGGAGAACCGGATCTGCTCATCGGTGTCCCTCAGTGAGAGGTAACCTAGTTCTCATCTCATTCTCCATAGAAGTAAATTCAGGTCATGAATTCAAAACTGGTCAGGGTAACGGAGCCCAAATAATTACTGCTTAATATGTGCTAGATAACCACTATTATAACTGTAGAAACACGTTTTACTACTATACTCTTGTAGGAGCAATGAAGAAATTTCAATGTGCTGTGAACTGCACACAAAAGCAATAATGACAGATCATTGCTCTTTGTTATTTTTGCCTCCAAAATTGAATGTTATGATATAATGTCACATGATAGCAAAGGGCCAGGATAATCACTGAACTCCAAACTCTTACAAGTCTCTTAAAACGTATGGATAAAGGGAAATTATTAAGCAGACAAAGATATTTCAGTGAAATATGATAATTAAGTTGTTGTATTGAAAATAGCAATAATTATCTCTCTGGCTTTTATGGTGATCACAAGAAATGTATCCAGCAGCTAAAATGCATGCATGGTTTTATTTGTCAGTATTTCTATTGGAGGTTTAATTATGCATAAACAGAGGAGTAAATAAGCCCACTATATTTGTGTTGATTTTAGCTGATCTCTGCACACTTCCTCATAGTTTGCTGACTGTACTTTTGCTGTCAATATATCCTATATAACTGCATTAGTTAAAAGAATTTAGAATATTTTGATTGAGATTTTAAATCATAGAATGTTGCCTACCCCCACTGAAACCAAAGATTCTAACTTTGGCTTCTGTTCCACCACACACTGATTTTTTTTCTCTTATGGTTGACTCTCAAGGTGGTCCCTTGCTCCAAGCTTCTCCAGCGATGGCAAGAAAAGTTCTTCTTCCAAAGGACTGCCCTGGTGGTTTGGGTTCATTGCTTGGTTCCTTGTTGCAGCCACCAGCAGTGTATCTGCATTCTTCACCATGCTCTATGGGCTGCATTACGGCAAGGAAAATTCCATCAAGTGGCTGATCTCCATGGCCATCTCCTTCTTGGAAAGTCTTTTCATCACACAGCCCTTGAAGGTGAGATCCTTGGCAACACAGTCACTGGCTGATATGAACTCATTCTGCTATAATTTCAGGAAGACAATGTAATGTGTTCTGAAGTACCACAGGATTTAACATGTAAAATGAGAAGTCTTTGCCCTTAACATAAGAGCTAGCAGGTGGCTTACAGAGTTCTGTTGTCTTTTGCTGGCATTAACTCCATTAGTCTCATCTCCCTTGTTTTGTCAGAGTTTAATACCTGATGAGCTTTCTGACCAGGGAAGATTTGCCATACCATGAAATCAGTTGAGCTGGGCAGACCCCGGCACTATGCACTGTTCTCTTGTTTATGAGCTTCAGCTGCAGGAGTTCAACAAAGCCAAAGCACTGTTGTCCTCCCGCAGTGCCTGGATCCAGAGGGACCCAGGTCAAAGCCTGAGTTTCTTTATATGAAAGAGCACATGGTGAGTCTAGAGCTAATTCCTTCCAGGTGCTGGGATTTGCTGCTTTTTTTGCTCTGGTTCTGAAGAAAGTGGAACACGAGGATGAAGAAAACACAGCTATTGATGGGCCTCTATCTGCATCAGGTAACTGTCTGTAAAGTGAGAAACTCTTAAAGAAAGTGTTCTCCAAGCTTCTGGAGTGCTTTATACACAAATACGTGCCTCACAGGTCAGTGGAGGAATTCACCAGGCCTAAGCCTAACACACTCTGTTTCTGAGCTCCTTCTCACCTTTTGCCTTACTATACCAGTTGTTTATATCACATTCCCTGTCTCCCTAAGGGAAGGCATTAAATAGAAATGTTTCCTTATATTGTCCAAAAAAACCCTCAAAGCAGGGCATGGATGATCTGTCAACTAATTTCAGAGTTTACTGCTCTCGCTTGCAGGTGATTCAAACCGTTTCTTTGGAGCCCGTCGGGACAGTAAAAGCAATATTTACCAACCCCCTCTTGCAGCTGATGTGGAGAAAATGAAGATCAGCTGCATGAAAGAGCAGAAGGCATTTGCCCTCATCAGAGAAATCCTGGGTATTACCCATACGTAGATTATCTTCTTTTATTCAGTAATATTCATCAGTATTCCTACATAAATGAAAATATTGTTCTCTTGGGTGAAAAAGTTTTGGCATATCTTTAACTTTCTGCCAGCCATTGTGATGTAGAGACAAGCTGTTCAGTTGCAGCTGGAGCTGAAAGGAGGTAGGAATGTTAGCTGGAGATAAAAGTGTAACTAAGGCTTGAGTTTATGGTAAAGAAACACATTACATACACATGACAGGGTCAAGAAAAGTTAGAAGGGGTAGAAGCAGGAGGTCAACTGTTAAATGAAGTTGAAATCAAAGGAGCAGATGGAGACCATCTTTCTAAAAGCAAGTAGTATGTCTAGATAATGACTTATACCCCAGTTTTCTTTCTTCTAAAAACAACAGGAAAAAAAATTACCTCAGCTTCACTTGGAACATATTTAGACTACACATTTTATTTAAAGCTGCATTACTACAGGTATTCAGCTAGCTTTCCCATTTATTTTCTTGACCGCCACTCATATTCCAAATATGATGTGTTTAAACTGCAGCATGTTGAAGTAGCTTGTGTAAATTCATTAGCGCTCGTCCTTAGCCTAATAAGTGATGTCAAGAGTAACCTTTCATGCAATCTATTTTGAACAGCAGTGTTAACTGTGAGCTCACAGGTACTCTCTTCTTGTTTTTTTCCCAGCCTACCTGGGGTTTTTATGGATGCTGTTACTGGTTGCCTATGGGCAGAGAGATCCCAATTCCTACTACTTAAACAAACACATCGAGAACAGCTTCACAGATGGATTCCACGATGTCTACAGCTACCGGGATTTTTTCACATGGGCAAACACCACCTTAGTCAAAAATCTTTATGGATCGTATAAAGGTGCAGAGTCACATTATTTCACTTCAGCTTGCCGGATTCTGAAACATTATCTTTAATACATCTCCCTAACTTGCCCATGCATAGTTGACCAGAAGAAGAGGCTGTGAGTGCATAAGACTGCTGTGGGTTCTTATACTATGAGTACCAGTGGATAACAAAACTCCCACAGCTTGACCCCAAGTTTAACATGCCCTGATATTTTCCTTATCTTTAATATAAGCTGAAACTTTCTCCACTATAATTTTATATTTTTCACATTTTACATTACTTATTCCAGATATTCTGATATATGCCTCAGTTTTACACGAGTGTCTTTCCATAATTAAAAAAAAAAAAAAAGGCAGATAGGTGGCACTACAAAGCTGTTCTTTCGGAGAGCTCTGTTTGCATCATGACTTAGGTCAGTGTGAAGGCTAATTATTCAACATCACCATGTTTCTATATAGTCACATCCAGTAATAAATATGACCCATTTCCCAGCTCAGATTTAAGAGTTCATTGACCAGCTGTGGCCAACTGAACACTACAAACAGCTGCTCCGCAGTGTGACTTGAGGCAAGTCACTTTTCCAGACCTTGGTTTCCTTTTGTATAAAACAGATGGATAATGATACTGTACTCTATTATCTATGGATGTTATCTAAGAATGCAGTTCAAATCAACACAAGGGTTTAATTTTTCATGACTATTTTGCTGACACTGTCTTTTAGGAAAAAAACATCTATAGCAAAATATTAATGCATCAGTGAATCACAAATGAGATGAAATATTATTAGTAGTTCTGTTCTATTGCCAGTGCTGCTCTTTTTCATCTCCCGTTTAGGATTCATTACGGATGGCAATTCCAAGCTGGTGGGTAGCGCTCGAATTCGCCAAGTAAGAGTGAAAGGAGACACCTGCCCTATTTCTCCTAAACTCCAGCATGTGATTCATGAATGCCATGCCCCATATTCTCTTCAATCGGAAGACACATCAGATTACGGGGAACACTGGAATACTTCGGTCTTCAATAACTCCTCTGCCTTCAGCTCAGCATGGCAGTATCAGAGCCAGTCCAAACTGAGGGGGCAGCCCAGCTGGGGCAAACTTGCCGTTTACAGGGGAGGGGGATATGTGATTCACTTGGGAACTGATCCTAAGAATGCCTCCAGGTACCACTTGTATCCCTGTAAATTATTCATATATCTGCTGTAGTGTCAATGATGCTTTTTTCCCTGTGTAAGTCATTTCAGATTGCATTTCCTTGTCCTGCTGTGCACTGTGCTGAATATTGTAGAAAATACTGTCACGCCATCATTGTAGTTTATGTTCCCATCATCTTGCTCCATGATAGGTAAGAACCAGGGTTCAAAATTAGAACCTTTTTCTCCTGACATATATGAGGCAAATGATCAGACACCTGAGGCATCTCAGGTTTAGCACTGGCCAGTATCTGGTACTGCTTCTCCAGAGGAGCCAAAAAGAAACTTATCACCTAGACTAATGGTACAAATAACCCCCACCTCCAGACCTGACAGACCAGACGTCCTCTTTAACATCTTACCTCTGGTTTACTCTTCCTCTGTGATAATATCTGAACACTCCTATACTCCATGTGATACTGCCTCTTCCCTGTGTGAGTTAGATCACTTGCTACACATATTTTTTTGCAGAATTCTCCAGTACCTTTTCAACAATGTCTGGCTTGACACCTTCACAAGAGCAGTGTTTGTTGAATTTACAGTCTACAATGCCAACGTGAACCTCTTCTGCATTATAAGCCTGATGTTTGAAACCAATGCTTTAGGTGAGAACCTTTTTTAAGTTACACATTTCTGAAGACAGCAAGCACTGCACCTACAGGCTACAGATTTACAGGCTGTTAACCTAGTTCTTTAGTCAATAAACAGAAGTGTTTTAATAAATCTAATCATGGCAGAATCGATACAAAATTTGTAAACCATTTAGGAAAAATGTAGTATCACAGTAGTACAGACCATAATGGAGTATCTTATGTTTGCTTATGCTGTGATCACCTGCTGATGAAGAAAATGTGGTACTGAAACTTAGTCTCCAGAATTCACATAAGCAGAACAAGAAAAATTATGTTTCCTAATCATTTTGGTTAATCAATACCATATTAAGAGAAAAAGTACAAATATCAGAGTCTGCCTTTTTTGTTCCAGAAGACTTCCAATACATCTAATATTCCATTAGCCAAGTAATCATATAACGCATAATCTGGATACAACAAAGAAAATAGTGAAACTAGATTCTAGGTTGAAGGCCATAGAAAATATTTAATTTGAGCAGCAGCCTCCTTCAGGTCTGTCCCAGATACTGGAAAATATCTAAACCAGACCAAAAACTGAACTAATTTTCTTCTTAGAATAAGATTCAGATTTACATCTCCAGGTCCTCCATTTCTACATTTATAGTCCAATCCAAATGCAGCCCTGCTGGTATTAATGTCATACTATTATATAAAAGAGCACTATCACTCTAAAAACTACAGACTGCCTAAAATACTTAGTTGAGGAAAATTTCAAAGAACACTTAGGAGGCCACTCTCGTTGGATTCAGTCTCACACTGATGTGAATGTGAGTACATTAAGTCTTACTGGTGAACCCAGTTGTCTGAATGAAAACAGCAAGATCTAACTCTTATAGCACGGAGGTGAATGAACATTGTTTGCTTTTTAGGGGCCTTTTTCACGAGCGCAGAGCTGCAAAGTGTCCGGCTTTACCCATACACCAAGAGCCTCCACATCTTTGTCGTTGCAGCAGAAGTAATTTATTTCCTCTTTATTGTTTACTACATGACAGTACAGGTGAGACCTGATGGAAAGTTCAGCTGACAGCATCCCCTTGTGTCTGTTTTTGATTTTGCTCGCGAATATTTTAGGACTGTACTTCAGTAGTACTGCTGCTGACTTGCACCAATAACAACTGAATCAGATACTGTATTTGTATTAAATGATAGGACGGTGACATTTTATTTGACTTGTTTCTTTTGACAAAGATAATGAGAAATTAGTGCAACACACAGTTTTATCGATGTGCAGTAGTCTGCTCTAGTGCGAAGAGGATAGTCCCAATCTTCAGAGTATTGTATGATACAGACTTACAAGATCGAAACAGTAGAACTCTCTTTACACAGGGAAGACTGATGAAGACTCTGAGCTGGAGATACTTCCACAGCAAGTGGAATCTCCTGGAGATGGCCATCATATTGATTAGCTGGAGTGCCCTGTCAGTGTTTGTGAAGCGGACAGTCCTTGGGACCCGAGACATCAGCTATTACCAAGAACACAAAGAGGAGTAAGTACTAACACTAGTTAGTGCATCCTTTGTCCTTGCTACTTGAATAAACTTGCTATGAAGAAACAAACCTCTTTTTCCTCTTCCCAGAGAGCAGCTTGTCTATGCTAGATAATGGTAGCCTGTATGGCTATACTCATGAATGATGGAAGGATTTTAGGGCTTAGATGTGTGTCAGCAATAGGATTTCCTTCTGATATTGTTCTAATAAAATCCAGCAGCCTTGAGCAGCAAGCTCCCTGGCCTAGCTGCTACTTCCCTATCTGCATCACCCTCTTCTGAATCATCAAGCCTTTCTGCTACAGGGCATCCAAAATGGGACTCAGTATTCCAGACGCAACTTTGCAAGTGCTGAAGGAGAGGAAAGAACAAACACTTCCTCTAACCGCACAGCTACTTTCTTGCTAATACAGCACGCATGTATCATATAGGTACACCGCCTATGCTAGATCAGCACACACAATGTATAAAAGCTTTCTGTGGTCGCCTCTGTTGTAAGCAAAATCATAAGCACAATGAACACTAACTACAAGTACTAAGTATTTTTCAGCTAACATTAAGACCTGACTCTCCACAGCCACAGATCTCAGCTCTGACCTCCAATCTTTCACTTAATGCTTCACAGCACCTTCTCACACATGTTGCTGGAAATCAGCTAATCCTGTCGCAGCTAGTGCACCCCGCTAGCTGCACCGCAGCAGGAAGCCCACCCTCCCAACTACACATGCACAGGAGAACCTGTCTCCCTTTCCAAGGGTCAGCATTCGACAGTCAGTTTGCATTAGCTGCCTTTACACTGTCACTTGCTAGAAGTGAGCAGCATTTGGGCTAGACCCTCTATTCAGCTCTAGTTAAGGCTGATAAAAAGCTGTCACATACAACTGAGCGTTCTGTGTGCACGCAGCAGGAAGTACAGGCAGGGACATTCAAGCAAGAGCTCCAGTTAGCTCTCCATTGAGAACGGGGATGGAACGACTGGCTTTTCCAGCATGCTCATGTATGCACTTCAAAGGCTTCTGTGTGCAAGGTCTATTACATCTTTTCTTTTTTTTTTTCTCCCCTAACAGTTGTGTAAGCTTTAATGAAACAGCAAGAGCTGATGCAGTTCTTGGCTACCTGATCGCGTTCCTAGTGCTTCTCTCCACAGTGAAACTGTGGCATCTCCTGAGGCTCAACCCTAAACTGAACATGATCACTTCAACCCTAAGGAGGGCATGGGGCGATATCTCTGGATTCATCACCGTTATCGCGATCATGTTCCTTGCCTATTCCATTGCTGTGAGTACCACTGCAGTTTCTGTTGTCTGCATCCAGGTGCTGCCAAGTTAAATGAATTATTTCTGAATGCTGAAAGCAATGTTGCTTTGAAACGTAAAACCGAACGAAGCCGCCTATCTAAACCATAGGTTAGCAGCTTGGAGCCCAATTCTTCAGTACAAGTAAAAGTGAAGTTAAAATAGCCACTTGTCTGGTTTTTGCAAACTGAAATTTAGTACAAAAATCAAGAACTGAGACCAAAAAAATGGTTTCTCTGTGTAATAGGTGTGACAAAGAACTAAGTACAGGAAAAAATGATTTTCTGGATAAAGCTCAAATTGGGAAGACTGCAGAAAGTGCCATTTTCTTTTTGCCTAGTTTTTAATTGGGAAATAATTATTTTTCTGCCTATTATAGGAATACTTATTATGCAAAGAAAATTATATTTTCATTCTAATGAGACTAAAGAATTATTGTAAAAGTAGAAACTACCTGGGCCACATCCACACTGTCTTGTAAAGGGCAGCCCTGCAACAAACGAGATCTGCTGCCTGACTTCATGTTCCTCATCTTCCTCCAGCACTGACACTCTAGCCTAAATCTAGCTTTAGGCAATGCTGTGGCCATAAACTTAGCAAGTAAAACAAGTGGTGGGATCAGTTCCATGACCAAGCCTGTTGTCACATCATGCGAGCACTGGAGCCGCGAAAGAAAGAGGCAGCAATCTGTACATAGGGATGGAGACAAAGGTGAGAGCACAGCAGCTCCCGTTTAAATCAAGCAGGCTGCCTGTTGGGAAGGATCTGTGCACAAGTGTCTGTGACTATGATTGATCCAGTCAGTAACGCAGGGGTAAATCTAGTACTTAGAGGTGGTCTAAACTACCTCCCCGATTTTGTCATGCAGCTGCAGGTTTTTTACGTTATCTAGTGGCAAGCTGAGCAGGTGTAAGACATTCTTATATCTAGGATAAAAGGCCTTAGATCTAAATGCCTTCAGAAAGCATGAATTCAGTTTTTAGCTCTAAGTTAGTCTTCTGTGATCTTGAGTTGGATTTCCCCTGTTTGTAAAAGAATCCCACCTAAAACAAAACAAAAAAAAGCTTTGTGGCTCTGATCACCCAGCAGGAGGGCTTTCCCTGACTACAGCAGTCAGCAGCTGACTTTGCGGCAAGTACTCTGATCATGACATACGAAATGCCTTTTTTCATCTGCAGACAAACTTGATATTTGGCTGGAAGCTCTACTCTTACAAAACTCTCTTGGATTCAGCAGAGACCATGGTCAGCCTTCAGCTGGGAATCTTCAACTATGAGGAGGTAACACCTCTAATTTTGAGAAGTTTATCACTGTGTAATTAGCAGCTCATCTATCAAATATGCTTTGAATCAGCAAATAGAACAACTTCCAATTAGTGCTAGACATTAATCTAATTTTGCAAACTCCAGTCTCCTAAAGCAGCCACTTTTTCTCATCAGACAAGGAAAAAAGCACCAAGTGAAATACATCTCATATCCCATTTTGACCATCAGTAGACTCATAATGAATATTTCATTGAGCAAGGTGCTCACATTTTAACTAGATGCGTTACACATTGACTACAGAAAGTTTTGAGCAGTTTCCTTGGAAAGCTACAGACACAAATGTGAACAATGTCCTGCATTTGTTCCGAACACACACTCATCAGCTTCTCAAGAAAAGCAAGGCCTTCCACAAAGGACCTTCCTATTATGCTTGTTTTTATTATTCTTGGCTTTTTCATTAAGTTCTTTCAAATATTACAGCATCCTTTGAACAGCTCTTTGTGGGTTAAGCTGGTTCTTGAACATCTCTGACTGTAAAGTCCTCCTTCACAGATGTTTTCAGACCATGGATCCAACTGGATATGGGTAGCTTTGAAGATCAGGAATTGGGCACAAAGTTTTTCACCTCTACATACCACTCATGTTGTTAATCATTAAAATAAATTCTTGTGTTATAGCTTACATGAATATGAGGTTTTTGGATTTTTATTCAACCCTTAGTTTATATGTGTCTGTGACAGTCTGACTGGGATTCTTTGTAAAGCATAAAATAAAATAAAACCATCTATTCTTTGAAAGCTACGCCATGAAGAAGCTTCACGTGTTCTGTGGACAAACAGATCTCCAGGCTTGTAAACTTTCACATGAAACTTTCGTACCATTCCAATCAAATGCAAATACTTAAAAACCTGCAAATATTGCCCATATTCATATATCCTATATGTAAAATATTCTATCACCTTTTTACTATATCATATCAAGATAAGAAAGTGACTAAAGGAGAAAATTTACATATAGCATAATCTGCCACAGGGATTTTCAGAGAGAAAAACTCCTTACGTGTCTTAACTGCTTGTATGTATGCTTTTTTGGTTTGTTTTTACAATCTAAATAGTGATGTCTTACCTTATGAATACTACAGGTCTTGGACTACAATCCAGTTTTAGGCTCCTTCTTAATTGGATCCTGCATAATTTTCATGACATTTGTGGTACTTAATCTGTTCATTTCGGTGATTCTGGTTGCTTTTGGTGAGGAGCAGAAGCACTACCAGGTGTGTTCATCTAAGCCCTTCTGCTATTTTTAAACACTTACTGTGTGTGTGTTATTTCTCATGATTTGGGTATTCCACCATCGGATGAAACCCAGGTAAACTCAGTCCAGTTCTTAAGAAGTCAACTTTTACTCATAAAGCACACTTTTTCCAGATTTACACTGTGAGTTCCTGTTCAGATTTAGTACAAGATCTGATTTGTAGCCTTCTGTTTGCATATTAAATCCAGCAAAAAAGCCTTAAGACTTGTGCCTGGCTCCATTGAAATCAAATCTGCTACCAAAGTCCTTTAAAAACATCGCTGTGAGTGCCTGATGCTTTCAAGCTATTGATAGCATGGCATGAAATCCAGCTTAGTGCTGCAGTAATGTCCAAAATTCCCCTATGTTTTACACGAAGTCAAGGGAGATGAAAACAAATCACGGGGGCAATAGAAAACAGGATATATTTAGTTTCTCCCATTTGCTTGGTCTAGAAATGCCGGGTGGCTCGCTGTATATCACCCCAGCTGTATGGTGGCTGGCGAGTGAACTCCAGGCTTCTGTGGCAAGAGTTCCAAGGGCTGTGACAGCCAAACTTCTGTAAAGTCTGTGCTCACTCATGCTCACCTGGGACCTTTGTCCTGATAAAAATATGGGCACGAGGCTTTGCTTTGGGAGTTACTCACGCTCTGCTTAGACCAAAAGCTGAATTATTTCACCTCAAGTAGAGCTTTTCTCTTGCTGCCTTCTGCAGCTTCAGCAGTGACCATACGCGCTCGTGGCCTGCACATCTGAGTAACTGCTCCTTGTTGTTTCAGGCTTCAGAAGAGGAGGAGATTGTTGATCTCATGCTAATGAAACTTTTCAGTTTCTTTGGCATTAAATGCAAGAAGGAAGAGAAGCCAGTCACTAACGACCAACCGGAACCACCTGCCAAGGGCTGAGTGCAAACCACAAGGAAAAGTCGCTTTGTGAGCGAAAAACGGACCTTTTAAGCCCCAGCGCCGCACCGAGCTTTTGTCGTGCCTTGTGCCTAGAACGCTCAGCCATCATTAAGTAGAAGCGTCGCTGACGTGCTGCTTTGGACTATTCGCTAGGAAATACCGCCAAGCCTAAGATGAGG
>NW_009726738.1:0-6956 GCF_000703405.1 Apaloderma vittatum
GTCCCTTTCTCCTACACTGCTCTCCAGAAGGAAAAACCTTTCCTTTCCCTTCAAGTTGCTAAGGTGGTACAGACTGCTGTTGCTGCACCTTATCAAATACTAAGAACACCTTATTAGTTCATTCATTTTTGCACTCCAGTTTTAATCTTGCATGACTTATGCTATGGATTATAATGATGTTTAATCTATTTTTAATAAATTAAGGCTAACTCACAAGTATTTAGTGGGTTTTATTTCTACTTATGTAACTGTTGCCTAGGAAATAGCAGTGAACAGTCTCACTGCTCTTTCATAAGGAAGGTATGTGTAGTTAGGGAGCAGTTGTTTCCTTTCATTATTAGAAAATTACTTTTTTTAGACTTTTTTTTTTTGCTATCATACTTTTAGAATTTCTTTTAAATAAAAATAGCTCCACTACTATCTTTCTAAGCATCTCCGGGAAGAAAATGTTTCATTTCTGTGACACCTTTGTTATCATAAATGAACCCTGCTGTGAATGCAAATGCTCACAGTAAAGAATTACCACTTGGTGAAAGGAAATGCAGGTGTGAGGCATCTCTGTGTTGCAAAGATTTGTTAATGTAAAGCAGAGGCACTCAGTTCTAGGTCACCTGTTTATGCCAGACCCAAGTCAGAGGTGGTAAAAAATCTTTACATTCAACTCGCTATGCACTGGCCTCAGCAAAGCAAATACATCTACTATCTAGTTTCCAGTGAACACGTGTTAAATTATTAAATTGTTGCCACACCCACAAACTCTTTCTTTTTTTCCTCTCTTCTTCTTTAGCTGCAATGAGAGACATTTTAGCGAGGAGATTAATCTAAGAGTGTGGACCGTGCACTCGCTTCTTAGAGATGTAGTTGACGTTTCCAGTCGCTGTTGAGCCATGTTGGCTGATGTGATGGTTTGCTCCTGTAGCAGAGTGAATTTTCTTTGTGTCTCAAGAATTAACAACAAAGTTCCTAGGTTTCCTCACCTTTCTGTAGGTACTCATTCTTGAAAATATGGAATGACAATTTTTTGTGACCTCAAGTATAAAAGCTTAGAAGCCCAACTGAAGAGATCTGAAGAAACCTCATTCTTTAGAAACTGATAGATGGTTTTCTCTGAAGCTCTCTGATCTCCAGCCAAGCATCAAGTATAGTGTAGGCATATTAGGACTGGTCACTGTGAAAACTCTTTGTTTTGATATAAAGTGTTTTATAGAAGGAGTGATATATATATAGAAGGGCTATTGTTGATGTAATATCCAAGAATAACACTCTGGCTTGATAAACCATTAGCAAAGCTCTAGTGTGGAAAGAGAAAGCTCCTCTAATGAGCTGAAAATTAAACGCCTGGCTATTATTCATTAAGAGCTTCTCTATCCATCAGGTAAAGTTTTACTCAGCTACCTCAATAGCTATAAGGTCTTATTTTTATATTTATGGCTGCTGGCAGATGTCTTCTGGTCACTCTACTGTGTTTTAGCACTTAATTCTGGGACCTTTTTGAAAGATCAGAACTATATAAGGCATACTTATAGGTATTGCTAGAAGGATGTGGCTTGTATGGAAAATCAGATTAAAGCTGCAAACAAGACTACATAGCTGCTTATGAGATGACTTGATGAAGTACAAGTACTCTGTGCAAATTTATTTAATGTGTAACCTCCAGCTCTTTTTTTTTTGTTTTAAGGGGAATGTAGTAGCACAGGTGTAGAGGGACCTTTGCTAGCTAGTATAAATTTCCATTGCGAATATCTTTATAAATCACTATTATACTCTTCTCTATCACATAGCCTCCCTGTGCCTTCCTTCACTGTAGTCTTTACAATCTCTCCAGCATGCTCTGTGTCATCTCAGTTGTAGGAAATATGTTGGCTGTGGTCTTCTGCTGCATTCTCAGAGTACTACGGAGTCCTGCTCTCATGCCACAGGACAGACTTGCTTCTGGTTTCCCGAAACACAGTGATAAAGCTTCCATTGTCTCAAAGAAGATCCCCAGGAAGAGCTTTTGTTTGTTTGTTTTTTAAGGATGCATTTTCCTTTTGCCACAAGGTGTCAGGAATAAAATTTCATTTTTAAGACATTTATTTGGATCTATAGAAGCCAGGTCCTATCTGATACAGTCTTTCTAAATGCTGAACAAATGTCACTTACCTGAAATAAATGCACCTGCTTGCTTTTTCCTCTTTTTATCTGAAAACAGAGGAGATGGTATTGAAAGACTGCAGCCAGTGACTGTGGAACACAACAAACTAAACTCAGCTTTGTCCAGCTTCCTTTTTGTCTAACTCTCTAAGAAGCTCTCTTCTGCCTCCCTCTGAAAAAAATAATTATTTTCTTGCATGCCCTTAAATATTTTGATGTTTCCGTCATCCTGTAAAACCTATCTACTTGATGGAATTTAGGAGACAATGTAGAAATGTATTCCGTAATTATGGTGCAGGTTTTTTGTGGCTTGTCAGAGGAAATGAGTTATTTGTCCTGACTGAGTATTTGTTCCTTAATGATGTTTGTATTATGATTTGTTGTAAATCAACGTATCATAGTGAATGACCTTGAAAAGATCGTCTTTACTATTCAAGTCTTCTGGCTTATGGGTGATTTGTGATGACTTCTCAAAAGTTTTCTATGCAGTACAGTTCACTTAATTTGATGTGTTACAAATCTCACATAGGGGAATATGTCTGGTACAATGCAGTCTGGTGCTCTTAGTAGCTAAGTGGCATGTCAGCATGTAAAAATCAATTGAAATCTAATAGTGGCGTTGCCTGGAAGTTGGAGTACTCTGCAGGTACAAAACGATATTGTAAAATATAATTCTGGTTGTGTGGTCCTCCATTTGTCTGACTCATTCTTTTTTCCTCCTCTGCTGTGGCCATTAAACAAATCAATCCTAATTCAGTGGAGAACCTAAAGTATTCTGTGCAAAGCTTATTTTAAACTGACTCATAAACCAAAAGATAATATATAGCATATCCACACAATGTTATCCTCCAAGCCAGTGGTACTTGTTGTGATCACTTAATAAGCTTTTTCTCTCCCCTCACTGATGGTTCTCCTGCATTAAAAAAAAAAAAAAAACAAACAAAAAACAAACGACTAAAAAACCCCTATTTTCCCTGGGAATCCCCTTTTCACCATTGATTGCCTTAACTTGATTTTTATCCAGCAATTCTTGCAAAATTTACTGTGTTAGATTATCCGTCTTGTATTTCTGCTAGCAAGGCTTAATGGGCTGTTAGCTAGAGGATTAATTAATTATGGATACTTACCTCACTTCTTGAAAGTCAATGTAGTGATTTCTCCCTATTGTTCTAAGGGTTTTTTTAGGTTATGCAAAGTAACCCACAAAACTGTTTGAATCCTTGTACCTGCCGCAGTATGTCATAGCTTCTGTCTGGTGCTTCAGCTCTCATGTTGCTTTTAGTTTATCATCACACATGAAAATTTTGGGGTTTGTAACTGTTGTGCTTTAAACAAACTCCACAAAATCCCAGTAGCAATTTCTTTGTGTACTTCTCTTGCTTATTGGGATACTAAGTTCTTTTTTTTCAACACTCCATGATTTTGAGAGCTGATTTGGAGTTCCTGATAGGTCTCTGATTTTCACAGTGCTTTGCTGAACACCTTCTGCAGTCAAGCTTGTCTCAAGTTGTCTCTCTGAAGCAAGGACAACAGCACAGGACGGTATAACTAAGCTAACTTTAAACTAGTTTCCGTGCTGCTGATAGCTCTGGGCTCTTAGATCAAGGAGCCTAGTTAGATGTAAAACTCCCCCGAGAAGCCGGGTAAATGCTAAGAAGATTAGCTGATGCTGAGCTCTGTACTGCTGTGGTTATAATGGCAACAAGTGCACAGGTTGTTGACTTCCAAGTGTGCCTGTGCAATCTCCATTGCTACAGTAGCTGTGGGACCACCATGAGCTACAGTGGGGAGAGAAAACCTGGGCAGAAAACAGATGTAACCACTGCCTGCTTTGAGCCTGTTATACTAGTGTATTTGCTTCTGACATGAGAGATTAGCTCTGCTTTCTAGTCTGTCCTCAGCTGAATCTTTCTATTTTGGGTAGCTTTGGGCATATAATTCACTACAATTCAGATAGTAACACTCATAAACTGGCCCCACCCCTATGCCCTACAGTTTATTTGTTGGAAAAAGAGGTCCAAGTCCCAGTATAAATTCATTCCTTGGTAGCATCAGTCCAGGGTCTTAAAAGACATATGAGTAATGTGGGAACCCATGGATATGCTGTTAGACCATAAGCCAAAAAACTTTTGATTCCTTCCTCACCTGGCTGGATTATTTTAGCTAGTTGGTTAGGATAAGGTTTATATGGAAGAGTCTGCATGTATGTAGACAAATAGATTTTATTAAACCAGAAAAGGGGCAAAACATGAGCATACAAGTGTTTCCTCAGGTCTAAAACAAAAATAACAAGTTTAAAATATGTTGGGAACAATGCTGCTACTACTTCCTTGTGTAAATCACTTCACCTCTCTGCATCTTTTTATTCTTCCTGTATTTTTCTTGGCTTTTTATGTCATAAGCTTTTCAGGAAAAAGATGTGTTCTTTTTCTATATGTTTGTATAATCTATCCTGAGGAAGTGCTGTTCTTGAATGGTGACAGAGGATGCGGGCACCTCCCTACACTACACTTTTTTTTTCTTTGTCATTTTGTTCCCTGTGAACAGGAGCTTGTTTTGCATATCTGCAGCTGGTGTCAGAGGCTAGGTAGAAATATAAACTATATGAGTTTTGCTCAGAGCATCAACCATCATCTGGCTCTTTTGGGTGAATTATCCATCTCTCTGTGCTGGTCAGATGGTCAGTTTGGGATCATTGTGTGTGGTCAGAAGCACTGCTGGAAGATTCCTCCCCTGACTGCATGGTTTCTGATCTTGGATTGCTGAGCATGGTGAAAAAAATAAAGCCGTGTACATTACAATCACAACAGTTGAGATGCCCAAGATAAATTTAAATGAGTTGGTCAAATATAGTAATAGTCCTCATCCTGACAACTTGAGTTTTATTGCTGCTTGATTTACCACTTCTTTCCAAGTAGATTTAGCAGTCAGTACCGAGTTCCACATTACTTGGGCTCACATGACACTACCAGCAGTATCAGTTAACTGCAGTCATAGCTGCAATGGCAGTACTGGATAGATCCATCATCCCACTGAGGGGAGTGAAGCCGGCCCTTCAGCCTTTAGGCACAAGGTAGCTTATGTGTTGATCAGTATTTTAAACAACTTTGAGATCCTTTCAGCAAACATTCCTAAATATGACCCAGTTCCTTTTGTACCACTTTGTGAACTCATCTGAACATCTTCTAAGGTTTTACTTGACTACCTGACCCACTGAAAAAGACTACCATAACGCAAAGTTGTCTGAGTGTACGCAGGCTTATTACCTGCAGTTCTGTAGTTCGAAAGGCTCTTGGAGTTCTCATTTAACTGTCCCATAGTTGTGTCATACAATTAAAATCTTCAAAGCCAATACCTTGAGCTTTTTTCCTATGCTCTTGAAGCAAATGATATAGCAGAAGAAGCTTTGCCCAATTTAAAGGAAACTTCATAAAAATTCTAGGTCTGGAAGATCAAGTACTGTCTCTGAGCACCTAGGGAATAAATTTATTTGGTCATAGAAGATAAAAGCATGTGTGATCCATGGTTAAGAGTTTCCATAATTCTTAACAGTAAGACTTTCTATTTTAACATAGAAAAGGAATGGCTTGTGTTGGAGTATCTGCATCCTTCTGTGCTGCCCTGTGTTTAAACAGCCTCAGTATTTTGGGGGAAAGGAAAGTAAAATTCAAAGTAATTTTTATTTTGGGATTATTCATGCTATTTCTACAACATACTAAACATTATATGGGATATTCCTACCCTGTGCTACCATTGCCCAGAAATACAAACAAGTTACCAGGAAACTTAAGGGAAACTGAAGATGTTACCCCTTTTGCATTCTTGACTGCATTATAATACATTTCAGATTAAATGAGATCATATAATGCATCTAAAAATATTTAAAGAAACATTACCGGTAGATGTTCATTTGCAGACATTATTTATAGCTTTGGAGGTAAACAGTTACTTTGTTTCTTACTTGTTTATCTTAATCAGATATTTTTTTCCTGGATGCAAAAGTAAGCCAGTACTCATTGTAGTTGCTGCATTATTTCATCTCATAGAAGAGACGTGCTGAGTCACAGATAAATAATTCACTTAGGCCTTTCAGTTGCTGCAGATACTTCATGCTTTTGTTCACCTGCCCTGCTTAGGTCATTAGGGGCATGAAACAAGAGCAGGACTGTCAATCCAGTCTAGTGTGGTCGAAGGAAAGAAGAAAACTTCCCCCCCTGCCACCTTTACATTATGGTTCTTTAATAGCACTGAATTATTCAAATTATAACATGTCAAGGTACATTATTTAGTATTAAGAGACATTTCACTTTTACTCTGCATCTGTTTTTTTACCACTGTGTATGTTTTTTCAAACAATTCCTGTTGGGTTTTGTTAGTAAAGAGCTTGGGAGTATTATAAAATTTGAAAAAAATCACTAGTTAATTTTGGAAGTTGGGCTATCATGATTTAGATGTTGATACAGACTTGAAATGAGCCACACATTGCACAGAAAGTATTCCAAAGCAAGGAGTCTTTTTCCTGTGTTTGGTATCTTACTGGAACTGGGCGCAAGAATTATTCTCACTTGCTAAGCACAGATCCTTTTCCCAGCTATGCCTATGTAACAGTAGTAATAACACTGTCTGAATCTGGTATGACCAGGTAATGTGAAGAAAACTGAATGAAGCCGTAGGTGATATTTTACGACTGGCCCAAGACTGCCAACTTCTCCAGGACACCAGCAACCACTACTGTGAAGCGCCAATGTTCGGGACCTGCTGTTGCTGTGTCCCACGATGTCCCTCTCTAAATTACTGTGATTCTTGCCTGCTTGAGGTTATCA